>NC_036462.1:9562416-9865446 GCF_002775205.1 Xiphophorus maculatus | reverse complement strand
TCATTATGTTGTAGCTTTTCAATTTTTAAATATTTTTTTAGCTGTAATATTGGAGATAACTCTAGATTTCAGCTGGCAAGAGACACAGTACTCCCCTGGACAGGTTGTCACTTTGACATCGGGCCGACATGCAGACATACAACTACAAACAGAAATGCCAACTTATGCAATCAAACACAAAACAATTGTTCAAGGGCAAACCAGAAAATAAGTGCAAAATAATCACAAGACTAATGATTCTTTGTGAGGCCTGCAGACAAATAATCGTCTGCAAACCTGAATTGTATTAAAGACTTGAAACATTTTATTCCACAGTGCTCATTCACATTAAAAATAGCGATTTGCAAAAATTGTGTGCTTTTGTATGCCTTAAAAAAAAATTAAAATTTTATCTTCATAATTAAAGAAAGGAAAGAGCAGCTTACATTTTTATTATGAAAAATATATAAACAGAAGTCTAAATCTACAGACAGAAGCATATGATGCCTAAATTATGGGTTTGCACCACATTAAAACATTTCTTTTTTTAAATACCATTTTCCCCATTCAATTTTGCATCTCTCAAGTTGCCATATTTCTCTTTATTTTGGCAGTAATGATTGTTCTGTAAATTTGATCTTTTTATGAGTGGTAGGACCTTGAGTTGTTTTGATTATTTTATTCTAGTTCCATTATTGTTGTGTTACTAAGTTTCTTCTTGATTTCTTTTTGATTACAAAGTAATGTGCAAAGTGGGGTGCACATATTGTTTTGAAAGTCAGTTGACAAAAGTATTTCATAAAATCACCTTCATAAATCACATTTGCATCAGTCTTATCGTGTCTGAATTTTGCAGTCAACAGGATCACTAAACTAAAAGAGCCCAATTATGCATGACAGAGAATGGTCTGCTGGATCTCAACTGAGAAGAATCACTTTCACACCTTCCCACGCTGCAGCATTTGCATTGAGTTTTTTTTGTTTCTTTTTAAATGAAATTAGACAACAGCTAACTGTTTCTCTTTTTTTTCCATAACTTTTTTGATTGATTATTCCTGTAGCATACTTAAGATTACCTATACTACAAAGCTTATTCCAGATTTATCACCACAAATGTCCCTATGAGAAATTTCTTTTTGTTTTTTTTATTGAGATGAGCTGTTTACATTTAATCTCATATTTATTAAAATGGTGAGAGATGCCAGAATGGTATTCTTCACATCCAGACAATCTTAGTATGATTTCCTGGTATTGACTGAAACTAGCCCAAGTCTCAGACTTTTTTCCCCAATAAATGCTAGAGAGAAGAATAATAAACACTAACGCAATGTTTTAGAACAGAAACAGAATAAAAGCAAAATATATTGTCCCTCAGTGGAAAGATTCCTGTGTTTACAGCTTAGAAAAACAGCTGTGATATTTGTTATGACTAACAAATATCACAGTTTTGTCAATTTTGTATTAATCTTGCATATAAAGGTCAAATTGAGTACATTTAATGAACTAAATGTTATTTCACAGTTTTCTTAAAGCTGTTGTTGCTAACGTTTAACATGCTTTTGCACAGTGGTAAAATCCACTTGTGACCCATTAACAGAGTTATTTTTATAACACTGTCACATTTTCTAACGAACTGTATACTATTATTGTGCAGGTCTCTTGTAAATCAAGTTGTACTTAGGAATTTGCTGCTTTGTTGCCTGTGAATGTTGGTGTTTAGTTTTTTTAGGCCTTAAAATTAAATCCTCCTGAATTATAAACAGACTGTCAAACAGCAAATAATTAGAAGATGGGAGTAGGTTTAAAATCTGATGGACAGAGAAGCTAAGCTTGACAAATAGCTGGAGCATAGACTGAGTTGAAGGAACTGGAGTAGGTGCTTAAAAAGAAGAAAAACAACATTACTTGACAGCTTTGCAGTATACAGAAGACAGTCTGATATTGGAAAAACTATATATTTAAAGAGCTTAATGACTGTGATGAGGTACAGCTGTTCAAACTCTGCTCTAGCTCCAACACACTAGTGTCCACTTCTGAAACAAGGCACATTAATTGACAAATGCATATTACATTGCTATTTTTTTGGATCACACCAGTCATTAAAGTTGGCTTCCAGTTTTTTGTCAACTATGTGTTTGCAAAGATTTTTGTCTGCATGGTGCAATGTTAAAGTCCTTCTGCTGTGGAAACATTACTAGACTCACAAAAGAGATAATGACAATATTTGCAATTTGCTTATATACATTTAGTATTTTCTAAAGGAATAATTACAAAGTCACTGAAAAATATCACGTTACTTAAAGTAAATCTGGAGGAAGGAACTTTTAACATTTTACTTCGTTTTGTGTAAAATAATTAAGAGCCTAATTTATGACACGTTGAACTTTACAAATGACATTGGAAAAGATTTTTCAATGTCAAACATGTGTCTGCCTTTGATATTTTTATATAATTTTAGATATGCAAGTGGCATACTAAGGAATATCTAAATGCTTAATCTCAGGACTATTTCAAGTTTTTGTTTTGTACCTTACAGTAATATTCTAATACTTGTGCATTGGTTTTCCCTATATGAAATAGATAGGGAACTCATACTTGTCAAGTCTCCCATTTTGGCCGGGAAACTACCATATTTTACCTCTCTTTCCCACCTTGCTCCTATATTAGTATTTTCCAGTATATTTCCTGTATTATAGTAATTATGTTGCACATCCCACCTACCCCCCACAGTCCCACAGGCTCTTACGGTAATATCCAAACAACAACTTCACCGCAAAGAAATTGAATTACGAAACTGTGACTTCATATGCGAGTGTCTCATAATAATCACGTATGAGTGTTGCTTCGTCAGCAGTAACAGACAGGAGAGTAGATCAGTAACGGACAACAAGAGTACAGCAAGACCATGCAGCGTTTAAAGCTTGGAAGTACCGACATTAGCCTGACTCGTATCTGTCTGTGACAAAAACATTAGCATCCACTTGTGGGAAGAAAACTTATCTCCAGTGAAATACTCCCCTTAAAATCTGAGCAAGCACCTAGCAAGCTGCAGAAACCACTGGATTCTGCCCACTGATTTCACCGATGTAGCTACCACATCTAATTCCACTAGACAAACCTCAGGCAGCCCCTGTCCTGCTAAACAGGTGAAACTAGATTTTTTTTTTTTAAAACTCAATCTCCTCTCCAAGCTTCACCAACTGTTAAAAGATGTAAATGTTAATAATTCGGAGTGCAGTCAGGAGAGATTTTCATTTAAATTACTTTATTTTATCTGCGTTTTATATATATTCAAATATGTAAAACACATCGAATGAAGGACTCTTCCACCATTTTACAGTGGAAGAGTCAGAAATACAGTCAGAACAACGACTGAGTTTTCTTAAATATTGTGGCTACACAGAATAGGTTTACATATTTAACAAAATTCTTCAAAAAAGTGTTGCATTTTGTTAGATTTTTGGTGATGCATTGTGCTAAAAATTAATAGCGAAACAGATCACATCTTAAAAAGAAAATATTTCATTTGATTAAATTCTATATGAGAGAATATGCGTAAAGAATAAACTGAAAGGTATGCTTTCTTGCATAGTCAGATTGTGCATCATTCTGTGAAAAGTAACTAAGTAAAATAACTGGATTACTTTCTTCAGTAATGTCAATTTCCAAGTAACTTGACCAACACAGGTCAGGATACCTGAAATGGTGCAGGTATAAATGTAGGAGACAAAGCCACCAATGGTCTCAGGAGACACAGTGCTAATTCTTAACAAAACACATATAAACAAATGATCAATCTTTATATTAGGAACTGCTTAAAGGTATATATCTGCTCCATTCTTCAGCAACCAGGACAAAAGCCACACTGCTCCTCCTGAATCTGTGGATGAACAATTAGTGAAACCCTCCAACATCCTAGCAGCAGTTCTAAATCCTGGCTCCGGCAACTATGAATGTTTTAGATTTTTTTTCCTATCACGTATCTGACTTAAATTAATGCATGATTAACTTCTGATGCACTAGATAGCATGCTAAGGAGGTAATGTAATCATTTGAATCAGGTGTCCTGGAGCAGGGATGCAAATAAAACATAAAGGACAGTGATTGTCATGTTCCAGGACTGAGAATCACTAACTTGGAGCAGGGGACTTGAACTCCAGAGCTTGACAATTAGTGTTCTGCAACTTTTACATGCCCCTGGTCCAACACACCTGAATCAAATCATTCTTACTAAATATCTCATTATTGGACTCAGATGTGTTGAAGCAGAGACACATCCAGAAGTTACAGAACACCAACCCTTGAGGTCTGGATTTAAGGAAGCAGGAACATATTTTCTGTTCCCCTTTCTTGTTGATCAGCACCACTCTGCACAGATTGTCCCAGTCCTTACTACAACATTAAAGAGGTGATTCAACACTGACAGCCTGCTATGTTAAGAGCCTTTTCTTGGTCCAAATCTAGTCCACCAAATAGGGTTAAATAATAAATACACAATCTTTGTGTTCACAACTCAGAACATTAAGAGAGGACAAACTCACTATATGTTACAGCAATATGTCATAATCCAGCTATATCTTACATACTTAGAACCGTGGTGTCCAAAGTTCGTCCTCGAGGGCTGGCATCCTGCATGTTTTAGTTTAGCAATCATTTGATCCAGGTGTGTTAAACCAGGGAGAGAACTAATACATGCTACTAACTATGAAATATTTTTGATAGTTAGTAGATTGCAGGTAAGTTAAATTACTTCAATGACTAATACAGATACTACACGCCTACAAGGAATATTGGGCCTGATCACAAGATTCTGAATTCATGGGAACCTGTGAACAACAGAGGAAAGTACACCGTGTCTATTATTAAAAAAGAGGATCATTTAATGCTAGCTTTGGACAAAACATTTAGCTCCTTCTTCCTCTTTTAATTTTGCCCGGGATCGGCGAGTGACGTTCTCCGTGGTCGACGTGTAGCGACCGCGTGCTGCTAAAACGAAACAACAACAAAGCGTGTTGACGTCACAGATCACAGAGTTTAATCTCATACAAAGCAATCGACAACAAAACTGCAGAGGAACAGAGATATGCATTTTCTCATGAAAATAAAAAACACACAAGGGGGAAGACAGACAAACACAAAACAAATACAAAAAGGCAAAAAATAGCGGCCGCTCTCTCTCTCTCTCTCTTGGCATGCTCCGTGTACGTAATTTTATACCAAATAGGTGTTTCCCTATTTAATTTATGCAGCCAAGGCGTTCCTCGTGCTGACCTATTAGAAACTCCCCTCATCACAGCTCAGATGTCTGGTTTTTGTCTAGGCAAAAAGGGCGGACCACTTCGTCTTGGGCCGTGCCAGGTACGGATGTCCCTGGTGCCAAAAAGTCTCTTGAGATGAGATTTCACAGACACCTCTGAAGTCTCTTCCCCCAACTCCCTTACTTCTACTCCATCGGAATGCTACTTTTATTGCTCTGTCTGTGGGGGAGGAAAAAGGGCCCTGCTTAGGCAGGTCCTTACCGCATCTCAGACGAAACCTGTTCCAACTAAGAGTATTGAATATAACTGTTACACATGTCGTAGATTAACTGTATTAAGCACTAAAATTAATCATTTTTCCTTAACACTACGAGGAAAGAGCAGAATTTAATACAGGGAACATTATGGATCCATGTCTACAACAAAATTTGCACCCTTTAAAAAAAATATAAAATAACCCAGTATTTTTTTTAGTCTTTTTGTTGTATCTGTCAAAAGTTCACTCAATGTCTCACTGTTGGTGACCAGTCAGGTCACCATCTACCAGTTCACTCGGTCCTCTGGGCTGGGGCTCGCCATCCAAGTTCTGGGATGGGTGATCTTGTGGCCACTGTGGCACTACAGGCCAAAGAGTGCACCATAAACAAAAAACCTGACATGGAACATTTCTCAAGTTTTCCCATGTTGTACAACAATATTATTCAAGTTATCACAGTTTCATATTTCCAACACATCAGTGAAACTAAAGCAATAAGCTTACATGTGGTAATAAAATATCTAATCAAATCTCTCTCTATATATATATATATTCAATCTAAAAGTGCTAATGAAGTACATCTACAACACTAGAATGATCCAACATCATAATTCGGATTGGAAGCACACATTAGCTCTGACCTACTCAGAACAGCAAGAAAGTTTCTAAGTAATGTTAATAGAAAGGCACATTTTTATTAGCATATCATATTTCACTGATGCTAATATTTCACTGAATTAGCATCAGTGAAATATTAAAACATGTGCTAATAAAAAATAAGTGCAAATACATTTTAAAAATACAATATACACAACAATAATGATACAAAACCTTACAATACTACTTTAGTTTTACTAAAGTTGATCAGTTACTAAGGATTTTCGCCACTTTTCAGTTAATTTACTGAGCTAAATGCTAACAGAGCACATGCCACACGGGGATTTCTGGACTTCTGTCACCCACAACAGAAGCTTTCTGGGATTTAATAAAAACGAGTTTACTATTTTGAATTATATATTTAACAGAGCTGTTTTAACATTGTTTTTCTTACCGATTTCAAGAATCTTCATGGAATTTTACAAGATCTTCCGAGCTAATAGCAGGAGCAAACATCAGCTCTGAGCTTTCAAGCGTGTTTGACACAATCAGAGCAAAATGTCAGCACAGCAGTGAAAGGGGCGGGACAATCAATTTTATTGGTTGATGTGAATTTTGACTGCGCCAGCTATTGGTTGTTTAAGCCGTCAAACAATACTATCACTAAAGGCGTATTGCACAGTTTTTCAAAATATTTTAGCACTTTTTACACATATTTATGAACTTATTTTTCACTTTATTACTTTTTAAATCTTATTGTAGAATAAGACATGAAATCTATTTATAATTTTTAATCTCAATATAGAATAAGATATTAAAACAATATCTATTCATTCTTGTGTTTTTAACACATAGCTCTTTAAAATAACTGCTTTTATGGATTTTATGTACCGGTAATATTCAAATTTTAGTGACAGTGAATTCTGTTTTTTTACCTATGCGACATAATAATCAAAATTCTTGAAATACTTTATGTGAGATAGATAGAGAGACAGACAGACAGACAGACTGACTGATTGATTGATTTAGAGAAGTGACAGACATTTTGAACTTTTTCATACTATTATTTTTTTAGATCTACCTGTATTCTCAATTATCTACCATCCGCAGCAGACTGTAGGAAACGTAACCACCATGTGGTCTGTCTACAAATTAATAAAACATTAAATCACAGACAAAGGAGATCCTTACATTCTACTAGCCAAGAGACTACTGCTAACAGCTTATCTGTCTGTAATGGGAATGTTCTTGCAGTGGCCATGAACTACTCTGCTCTGCAACTAGAACTCTCTCAATCGTGCTGCTCATATATACACATCACATGCTTAGTTCTTACATAACTGTTGTCAGGATTCAGATTCCTCTTTAAGCAAAGGCATTTTATTTATCATCTTTATCAAAATTGTTCCACATCCAGGTCAGTTAGACCTTTGTAGTTTAAGCTCTTCTCATATCATCAAAGTGCAACTCTATTCTACTTTTCAGTGACTATTGTCTTTGAAGGAACTTGCAGCGCTGTTTAGTCACTAAAATGTCTCTTTGACAAAAGAAATGTTTACAATTTGATTTATAGCTGTTTATCAGCAGTCTGTTTTTAGAGTATGAGTAAATGACAAATGTCACATCCTACTTCAAGATTCTGGAGGAAGGCAGTTAAAGCTATAATTGACTCCACTTTGTAAGACATTATTGAAACAGAATCTCTGCTACTTTGAACATTACAGCTGACTCACAAGCCTGTAAATAAATAAATAAATAAGTAAGTAAAGGAAGAATAATGAACTCATCCTTCTCCACAGACCATACCAATATCTGCATTTATGCTGACAACATGCCACAGGGATTAATCGAATTGTAAATGGCTACTCCCACACTTCAGTGAAGCTAACTCTAGTTAATTGAAACATCCAATCTTCAGACTGAGTTTTAAAGGTTGAATACTTCTTTCAGCCTTAACTGGATCCTTGCAACACCTTAATGTCATTTCTATTCAACCATTGTGGTTTAGGTTTTGCTGTTTGTATTGCATGACCCAATTTTAACCATATTTCAACTGTTGGACATATGGCCACATATCTGGCCCTCAAATCATTAAGTATACAGAGGGTTTTCAGGACTTTGTAGACTCCATTATTACAAAGTTCTGAAGACCGTTGCCTCCTAAACTGGGGCAATCATGTCCTTTCCACCAACCTTCTTGATAGCTGTTTTGTGTTGCAAGGTTTTAATTCTTTTTTGTTTTCTTTTACTTTATTTGCAGTGCTGTGATTTGTCTAATTTCTCCATTAGACCTGGTCAGAAGTCTTATGGGTTTTTGACATTCAGTTTTTCAGCTATAAATCATGCTGTTATCTCCTCATAGGAGGTGGTATCTTAGCAACTATTGCACACACACACAAACGCTCCAGACCAGCGAATTGTCAAAAAACTGCCTTTATAGAAGCACTCACACATCTAGTAATCTGGTGATTAAGTGAACTTGATTAGTAGCACCAGCTTCAGTAGACCATATCTTGCCTCAGGATAATAGCAAAGTGATTCCAGTTTGAAGAATCTGGCCAAAATTATATTAGTGATGTCCATCCATTAGCTTCTTTGAGCTGGGCTTATTTAAAATACATTTTTCGAAAACAAAATCCAACTTGTCAGACATAATAGCAGCATATAGTAAATGTTTTGTTGCAAAAATACCTCCTCTTTGTCACTTTTGCATCAGATGATTGCTGTGCAACCCACTGCATATCCAACACTGTGTTGGAAAATGTAATGTTTAAAGAATACTCAGTCTGAATAACTATCTGCTGCATATTTTTGAGGTTCAAATTTTTTAAGAAGGCAGAACTTTGCTGTAATTGGGCCATGCACTGAGTAGCTCTAATGTTTACTCCTTGATGGAAACTTCTTGATTTCCCAAACTGATATTGCTGTGATTGGAAGATAAGCTTTTCATTTCTGTATTTCTGTGTATCTGCTCTTGCTTTACTGCTGAATTCTCTTTTTCCTAGTTTGACTTCATTTTTGTTATATTAGTGAGAACAACTTTTCTGCTTTTAACCTTTGACAATGATCAGATTACATTTAACTTTGCCCTATGCTGAAAGAGGGTGTTCTTACTTTTTTAAATTCTGATCTCTCTGGTATGTACATATATGTATCACTTTTAACAGAGAAGAATATCAAAGACAGCAAAGCTTGGTGGTACACAAACACAAAGTAAATGATATCTTTCATTTTTCAGAGCCCACCTTGAAGTAATCCAATTTGAGGATTTAGCTACACTGTGCACAGCAGCATTCACTTGAACTAATCCATACCACACCCACATACTTTTGCACAGTGTCTGCATATATGCAGTTAAACGCACAAATGGGTGCTTTCACACCTGCATATGCTACACTTTCATGAAATCGCTCATGCACACCCACACACTACAAATGCCAGTTCTCTTATGTAACAACTTCCTCAAAGCTATTTCAATGGTTAGTTTATCTGCAAAGAAAGTTTTTTCCTGCAAGGGAAAAAAAAGATCTTCAGTAGCTATTCTGTTTTGAGATACAAAACATATTCATTTATGTTCTATTCTGGTTTAGTCCTGTTAAGGCCCATGGGAGAACTGGTGCCTTTTTCCAGTTAGTAATAGTGAGGCAGAGAACATCCCATCTAGTCCATTGAGTGGTCAATGCAAAGATGTTTTAAACATCCAGTCACAGACATGCTAACACAAGCAATTTCAAATTTAAATTTAATGAACCACACATGCATGAGTTCCTACTACAAGGAAGGAGTCCATGGAGAAAAAAAAAACACCACAGGGAAAACATCCAGATTGATTTGGAAAAGACCTCAATTAAGTTTTGTATCCAGGACCTTCAGACTGTGAAATAACAGTAATAACCACCGCACCATGATGACACCAGAAACTCAAAACTGTTCTTGAAACAAATTCTAGCTAAGCATAATGCTAATAATTTTCAGCAGTGATTTCAATTATTATGGACATACAAAGCCTTTATTAATATTTTTATTTCAATATTAAAATAATTCTTCTGTTTCCATTTTTAGAAAATACAAGCCCCATTTAAAGAAAAATGTATTTCCTTAAAAAAACATTTGCTGATTAGAAATAGTAATATACCTCATATACACTGTACATTATTTAGAAGAATGCTCAGCATACAGCCACTTCATGTGTGAGCAGGGCGCTATAGGAATCTGTTCATAAAACACAAATGAATGAAAAAGTAGCATGACTGTCTCTGGGGCTCTATACCCTACCTTCAGCATCAGCTTGGCCTCAGGGCAAGATAGATGAGAGGAACAGACTAGAAGAGTGCAAGGAAGCTAAGAGGCACCAAGTAAATACTGAAGGTTATGTTTCATCTCACTTTTTGAACATATATTATACTCGAATAGCAAAATAGCAAGTTGGGGATGATTAAAGCATTTCTTTCATTTTATATATATATACCACCCACATTGGCACACATATAACTTATTTGTACATGTAAACTAATATGGATAGCAAACGCTAAATGAAAAAAAAAAAAAAAACAACATATATATATATATACTTTAATCTACATGCTTCAATTAGGTGTTACTTGCTGTATTTTTCCCTCCATTCTCTTCTTGTATAACATGCATAGTCATATTCAATAAATTAGAGTAGGGGTTCCAATAAGGCTCATTTGAGTATTACGGATTATTTTTATTAAATCCAAATTTCTACATTAAAGCTGCAGTATGTAATTTTTATAAAAAATTATATGGTTTGTAAATATTTGCAAAAAAACCTGCAAATTTGCAAATCTTTGTCTATGTTCTGTTAATGTCAAAGAAATACATTTTCACAATTGTGATGTTTCCATTACATAAGAATTTATTTTAAAATCACACGTGAATACCTTCTTCATGCAGTAAGTCAATAAAAATCATGGTAGCAACGGATGTAAACAGTTAATTCAGCCATGGCACTATAGCTTATCATAGCTCATCCGTCATCATCTTATGGAGATCTGAATAAGATAACATTGGTGGAGCCAGCTGCACATTTCCCAAGAAAAAACAACCCATCATCCTCCTACCACTTCCTGCCATGTTCTTTGTTGTTTTCACCATGAGTAACATCCGACTGTTGATCACGCTATTTGTGATCCAAAAACATGTTTCCATTACAGTTTTGCAAACTATATCTATATTGTCATGGCTGAAAAATGACCACATGCTAGCACAAACAGATGTTATTGATAAACGTTAGTTTTTTTCAAAATTGGCCTGTCTCCATTAAGCAAATTTATTTTCATCATTTCAATTTGCGCACTTCTATGGTTAATGGAAACACAGCTTGTGAGAAACTGGATTGTTTATAAGGCCTCTTTGCAAAGTTTGCACCTCAGGTTTTGCATGGTGAAGTAGATCTGGGTTTCTACTGCTGTGGTGCTCAAGTCTTACCCCTGTGCTCCCATGGTACACAGTGAAAGCAGGTCTTTGAATGGGTGCATTACTAGAAACCTTTCACAAGTAGATTTGCATGATTTTGCTGAAAGTTATGCGTAAACTCACAGTGTCCGCTTTCAAAGAAGGCATACGAGTGATTTTTCAGGCTTGATGGCCATTCATGCCTCTGCAGTTCCGTTCCCCTTTCTGCCTTCAATTGAATTCTTTTAGTGTTACATTGAATGTCATTGAAAAGGTACTAAATGTGCAATAAAATGCCTTTAATGTCAAGATGGGCCAGCCAATTAGCCATTGTATCTCACAGTGTGAAATTTATACTCACTAGAAAGAAATCAAATAGGAGAATGTCAGAAAAACACTATCATTAATTGCTGCAGCCTACCCAACTATCCCACAAAGCCATTTATGGTGCATGTATCATCAAAATCTTGGGCTTTGTGATGTAAAAGGGAAAAAAGTAAAACATATAAAAGAATATCAAAATCTTGAAGCTAGTGCATTGAATTTTAAGTATCTTCTTTACAGCTCAAACATGTTCCTTACCCATGCCTCAACCATACCTATCTTTTGTTATTGACCATTGCAAGAGATTACATCATAAAATGTATCTAAAATGCTTAAAATGGGTGAGCATGCAATTCACATTGTCTATCATGCCAATATGTTTTATTTAGAAGTCTAAAAATTGACCAAAAATTCACTTTATTTTCTCAACACTCTTAAATGAGTAATGACCAAAAATAAGGTTATTAATTTGATGTCCACCAATAGCCTAAAACAGATAACTCAAGTTATCTCCAAAGAGCTTTCATAATAGATCATTACCATTATCTAATTTATCTACATGTTCTTGGTAATCCTTCTTTGGCCATCTCCCCTTCAGTCATGAAACTGCAGGGTTTGACATTTAAACATGGGCCATAGAAGACACTGACTAATTAGTTCCCAAGAAAGAAGTAATCCATCTTCCCTGGGAAGTGATGCGTCTTCTCCTACAGCTGTGGTCAGTGCTCTTTAAATTAAAATGTCTCAAACTCAAAAGCCAAAGAGCATACAATATAGAGCAAGGGTGACCAACTCTTGATTCTCAAGAGCTACTGTCCTGCCACTTTTAGAGGCGCCCCTACTCCAACACACCTGAATCAAATAGCTGGATTCTCTCAACAAGTCATTCAGCTTTGAAGAGGCCTCGTAATTACCCATTCATTATATTCAAGATCCAGTTAGTGCACATATATATATGTTTATATATATGTGTGTATACGCTTGTCAAACCTCTAAAATATCTCCCAGTCTGTATAAATAGGGTACACAATTGTGGAGAAAACTGCTGACTTCACAGATGTCCAGAAATATTGTCATTTATATCCTCCACAAGGAGGGTAACCCTCAAAGGTTCATCATTGAAGAAGCTGCATGTTCAGAGAGTGCTCCATTTTAACATCCATCCATTTTCTCACACCCTTGTCCCCAGTGGAGTTGAGAGGGGTGCTGGTGCCTATCTCCAGCAAGACATTTTGGGCGAGAGGCGGGGTATATCCTGGACTGGTCGCCAGTCTATCACAGAGTGACACAGAGACAGACAGGACAAACAACCATGCACACACGCACTCACACCTAATGAGAATTTAGACTGACCAATTCATGTTTTTGGACTGTGGGAGGAAGCCAGAGGACCTGTAGAGAATCCACGCATGCACAGGGAGAATACATGCAGAAAGATCCCAGGCCGGGAATTGAACCCAGGACCTGCTGCAAGGCAACAGTGCTACCTACTGTGTCACTGTGCAGCCTCATTTAAACATAATTATTGAAAAGTTGGGTAGTGGAGACGAAAGATTGGTGGAGAAATGTGCACCAGGAATAGGAATAACCACAGCCTTAGTAAGATTGTCAAGCAAAATCCATTCAAGAATTTGAGAGTTTTACAAGAAGTGGACTGAGGCTGCTGTCAGTGACTCAAGAGCCACTACACACAGATGAATCCTGCAAATGCAGTGGAAGCATCTTACCTGGATGGAGAAAAAGAATTGGACTGTGGCTTAGTCATCCAAAAACTTCTTTTCAGATTAAGGTAAATTTTGCATTTTGAAGAGGTTTCACTTGGAAGTCACATTGCAAGTCAAAGGCCCAGAATTTGTAAGCAAGAGGCACAGACTCCATGTTGCTTAAAATCCAGTGTTACATTTCCAAAGTCAATGATGATTTGGGGTGTCACGTCAACTGCTGGAGTTGGATTACTGTGTTCCCTGAAGTTCATTATCAAAATAGTCTTCTACCAGGACATTTCAGAGCACATCAGGGTTCCTGCAGCTAACAGATTGAGATGCAAATTTAATTTTCCAGCAAGACTTGGCACCTGCTCAAAAGTACAAAGATATCAAAAGCACTTCAGTGACCATGGTGATACTGTACTTGATTGGCCAAAAAACCTGGCTGACCTGCACTTAAGGGGAATCCATGGTTACTGTCAAGTGGAAGATGATAGACATCAGACCTAACTTTGAAAACAGACAGTTCAGTGTACAAGTTGCAATTCAATGCAACACAAAGCCAATGGAAGAACTTATTCTGGTAGGGCATCACCTCTCACCTGATAAATTTCTCTCAACAAGCTTGTGTATTCACCATAGTATGGTAACGTTTTGGTTTTACTTGGCTGAGTGGGCAGCTGGGTTTGCAATTTATCTTAATTTTCTTCCTACAAGTTTGTGTGATCCTTCACAAAAAAATCTGATAAAATATTTTCAGGTTTGGGGTTGCAATGCAAAAAATGGAAAAAGCTTATGATGTATGAATATTTTTGCAAGGCACCAGATAAAGAGTTTAAAGTGACACCAATCCCAGAAAGTTTTCTAATATTTTTATCATTTGCTTGTTCTCCCACTAAAGTATTAAAACAGTAAACTGTCTTACAAAGGCACTTTTCAATATTCCTTGTACACTGAGAAGTCCATGCATGAAGCGTTGTAGAACTGTATAGTTACTTTCGTGACTGACTGCTGCATCATCAGATTGGTACACAATGGAGCGTTATTGAAAATCCTTCCTCCCAGGAGCTGGTTTTCTGTTTTTACATTTTTGTAAATCTGCACACATCAATTCTCCCACTGAGGGACAATAAAGGTTATGGCTATTCTATTCTTTACCCACAAACTAGAATGGGTAGGATGTGTTCAGAAACGACTGTGAATTATGCTGAATAAGTAAAATGACTCTTGAAGATCACAACAAAAACTCAAAATGGAGTGAGTAATTATGAATTAGATAAGCAAGACTAAAACAATGTACATCATTGTGTGTATTTATGCTTATCTATACCAATTTATGAAATATTGAGTACTTTTTCTCAGCCCTAATTGCTGAGATAAAAAGGATAATAGAAATAAAACCAAACAAATAAGTGTTTTGTGATATTTAAAAATATAAACAATCTGTAGATGCTTTGGCTTTCATAGTTTACTGTAATTTAATAATACCTGTTCTACCATTATCAACCACACAATAACATTTTTGATTTGCTGGTAAACAGTATAGTTTGCCAGACCTTTTTGAATCTTTGTAAATGTCTAAATTATTGTAATGAATGTATTTTACTCAATCGATAAACATTAATTTATTTCTTGTTGTCTCTTTTTATTTGTCTCACAAGGCTGTAGGCCCAGGGTTCGCTGATCAGATTTTGGTGAAGTCTTGGGCTGCCAACAATTTTTTTTTTCATGCTTTAACTTGTTGACTTTACTTTGTGTTTATGAAACTTATACATTTAGGTGCAATATAATTTAATTCAATAGATTATATTATTTATTTGAGGTACAACTTTGTTATCAGGTTATATTTACCAAACTACTACCTTTTAAGGTAAATTTGTCTGTTTGAACAAAACAGTTACTAATGTAACTGTTTAACTGCTTTATGAGAATGTCAATGCTGTTGATTAAGCTGATATTAATATTAATACAAAGACAAAGATAATGTAAGTCAAAATACATACTAATGGAGCACTGAAGCCTAAAATTTAATGAAGGCAAGGAGAAATTAGAATCTTATCATTTCAAAAGCCCAAGAAAGAAAGTATTTTAACCTGAGGATCTGCTCCAGTTCTCATCACTTTCAAGGAGCAACTGAACTGTTGGTCAAAGATGCACAAACAGAATTTTGCATTAAGACATTATTTAAAGAGAGCAAGAAATGTCTTGTGTTTTTATTAAACATCATAATATTTATTTTACACCACTCAGAAAGAATTCAAGTAAAACAATAGATTGGGGTAGTTGAGAAAAAAAAGATGTAATAATGTAGTAACCATTTTGTACATGACCCTTCTCTTTCCACTGTTCTTTGTAATGTTCACCCTGCTTTGTATGTAATGTGTGGCATTATTGTATTAAAAGCCACAAGCTGCTACAGGGTATCTCTCATTTCAGTGAGTCATGTTAGGTCAGTCGCTCGAGGAAAAACTGTTAACTGACATGGATGTTTTAGTTTTTCCTATATACATGTGCTGCACATAAAGAGAAATTGTGCAGCTAAAGCACGTTTACTGCTGGCTCCAACCTGGTCAACCCCGCAAGCCAACTTTTGTCCCATTTTAAAAAGTCACCCTAATCTCTGCTGATGGTTTACACACTCTCCAATGTGCTCTCTACCGGCTGGCTTTGGAATTTTTCCCAATGCATAACAGCCATGGAACTCTTCTTCTGACAGATATGTGTTGTAATCTCTTTGAAAATAAGCATTTGCAACATGCAAGAGCCTCAAAGCTGAGAGTCTCAGAAGTCTGAAAGAAAAAGTGACACAGAAAAAAATACAGTGCAAAAAAGAATCTGCCTTAAGTCAGGCCTTTATGCACAGATGGAGAGGTTGATATTTTCTTCTTTAAATATTCATATTGTGAATTAACTTCAGTTATTGGAAAATAACTTGTTGTTATTGCAAGTTTTGTGAGTTAAACCAAATACTTTGTGCATTAGAAATACAAGTATTATGCTTTGTGCAAGTCTGAAAAGGGAAAAAATTTGTTTAAAAAAATTTTAAACAAATGATTTTTGCTTAATGTCAAATTAACTACTACATTTTATTATAAAGTACATTGAGTCTAATGAAACTTGTACAAAAAAATGGCTTTAGATTTCAGTAGATAATGAAATGTTTTTGCAAATTATTAGTAACATACTAGCTAAAGACTACCCTTAAAAACATAGCAGCTAATATATTTCTCATGATTGTAATAAATCCATCCGTCCATCCATCCATTCATCCACACACTCAACAGGTCAGCAGTCCATCACAGGTGTAACAAAACCATTCAAGAAATAAAGTCCCTTTCTGTACTTAACTGAAAAAATTAACTGTTCAATTATATTCTGATTTATTATGCACCTAAGTGTCTGCTAAAGAAAAACATATAAATTAAAATGAACAATAACTAACTTTACTTTAAAAGTTTAAATAAGATAGGATATGCAATTTTTAAGAACTTACTGTAAAAAGTTCTTAAAACTTGTGTATGCTTAAATAAAGTAAGCATACACCCAATGTGCAATATGCCAAATTTGTGTTTAGAATTTTGTCAAATAACAATCATATGAAAAATCCTTGTGCGATCGGAAATCTGACTTTTTGGATGGTGCTTAAGTGAGTTTTCTTTTGGCTCCTATATTTGTTTCCTTCTGCAATTTCACATACAACATCTTTTTGGCAGCTTAATGCTTTAAAATTAGGTAGCCTTGTCTAGCTTCAGATCCTCATACATTCGTACATGATTGCACCACTGCTACTTCCAGTTGTCTGGAAGAGAAACAAAGGTCACATCAATGTATTGTGTGCTCAACATGCACAATTGATTCATGTCATCTTGTTAGATGGTCCCAGTGACAGACCAATTTAAGCCTTGTATACACCTCCTCAGAGCAAACATTACTGCCGAATGAAGAGATGGAAGCAATTGAGCCACTTTGAATCCACACAACTTTACAATTTTCAAAGATGTTTAGAAACAATATGCCCAGTATAAAATAGTCTTCCATACAAATCATTGGAAATCTGTTTTAAATCATTTTAGGGTTTAATAATTTCCTTCAAAATATGTCTGTTAATAATGCAAATGGATTTTTAATACACCCAGTCTTGCATTAGCCTTTATTCATCTACAGCAAATACTCATTTAACATATTAATGTGTGACATTACATCTGTCAATTGAGACTGGACTGCCTCCTCTGTTACAAACTTAATCACAACTTTAAAATCACTACTTGTAGAAATGAATTTAGTTGCCTTTCAAAATGTTAAAGTTGACACTCAATCAGGCATGAGGTTTGCTAAATTTAACAAACGTTCACTTTAATATGTCAAACAAGTGAATCAGTGGGATTCATAAGTGTTTATCTACAAGTATCTAATTAAATCAATAACTAGTCAACTGACCTTATATTGCAAAACTCTAAAAAAAATAAGCCACTAATCATAGCTATGCAGACAACAGTTGCTGATTTGCCTTTGCCTTTCCAGAAAATGATTGCAATATCAATTGTAATCCCTTCATAATTGGGACAGTGATTCTCGTCATAGATCTCGTCATTTGTAAAATTACAGTTAGTAAGTTACTTGAGTAACCCATTTCTTAGCTTGTGTTCTTTTCATTTGTTACAAAGGGTTTCTTCAGATAATAGGTCATATCTATATGTTTAGAAGTGGCCCGACCAGGGTAACAACCTTAAAGATTAACTAAACTCCAAATTTACTTTGGTTTGCAGATAAAGTGTATAAATTGGACCTTAAGCATGCTATTCTCTATGGTACTGTGCAGATTGTGACATTTTATATAAATATTGTTCAATTCTGCAGTATTTGACTTAAAATGGTCTAAATGCTGCCATCTTTGGGTTTGAAGGATGGTTACTGAAGTTGAATTTTCCTTTAGGTTATAAATGATACAGCTTGGTTGATGTCTTTGTCTCATCCACACATTTGGGTATAAAACCATCTCACGCAAATATGCACCTGTGGTGAGTCAGGACTTGGAATCGCAAGCATTGCGTGCATTGATTAATAGAATTTTCATCTTTGCACGTGTGATTCATTTGCAATGTGGATACATGATGGAATTGGTCTCCTCCTCCAGGTGCGGTTTGCCCCTATATTGCCATTTGTATCATATATGATGCATACGTTTCTGTGGTCTCTATTTTTTACACCATGATCAAAATTTCCCAAACCACCTATTGTATAAAATTTGAGACTTGTATTCTGCCATCTACTGGATTATCATTGCACTGCAGGCAGAGAAACGGTGTTCTTTTTTCTTTTCAAAATGTCGTCTCCCATGAGATTGGTCATACGCGTTTTCCAGGAAAGTCTTTGCCAATTTTAGACAACGTACAGTGAAAAATAATACATACATTGTTATTCACTTTTTTAAGTAATGTTTTATGTTTTGAAATAATGCACAACTACTTAGAAATGTTTTTGTTATATTACATTTAAATCATGTTATAATGTGTGTATCATATTTGATACTGCAGGTATTTAAGGTGCATCCTTTACTCAATAATTATCATTAAATGTCATTTCAAAACATATTTTGGGGTTTTTTCACAATAGTAGTTATTCTAAAACCATAATCTTTATGGTTTATCAACTAGTTATGTATATTTTAGATTTAACAAGAGCAGAGGAAGAAGAGAGAGAAAGACAATACTTTGAATAGTCATCAACATGATAATGTATGACAATTCAAGCTATATAGAGCAGTAAGGATTACGATGAGGAATGGACTCCCCTGGCTATGCATGATGAAGGATATGATGATCAAAGTGTAATCCAGGTCCAAACAACTACCCTGGACACAGTCAGAAATGAATCAGTTAAGACCAATGTGAAAAGCAAATAAAACAAATGGAGAAAAATACTGTCAAGTTCCATATGTTGATGTCACTGTTAGGGTTGAGGAAGGCTCACAGAACAGGTGTTGCATAACTCCATTCAAGCACTTGGTCACTGATGAAATGCTCCAGGGGATTGCAGAACATTTTCCACTGGTTCAATGCCAACACATGAAGAAATAAGTTCACTACCTGTCATAATAGATCACAATTAGGTTGTTGTCCTGGTTCACTCTGAAGTCCATTCACTGTCTTCCACTCTTCAATTCATTTCCATTCCTCAAGACGCAGTCTTCCATCCACTCCTAAACTCATCTAATGGTTCTCAAGCCAGCCATTGATGAAGCACGAGTTCATGGGAGGTCTTGCTCTTCTTAATATACTATCAACATTTTTGAAGTTTGGCTTCAGATCCCGAAGATGGTGCATGTTTATCTAGTGGCACACTGTCATTGTTTCCATCATCAATGCTTGAAACATCTACATTAGCTGAAGCTACAACCTAAAATGCTTTAGTTGGTACTTCTCCTACAAGTGCAGGAAAGGTCAAGCGACTTCGACAGCACCCTGTAGAAGACCAAGCTGCAGTGTGCCTCTTGATGTGAGAAAGAATGGCATTGATCATTTTCCAACATGGGAAGCCCAACAGAGATGCAAGCACTGTTCTGAAAATCACTTTTCACACATCTACTGTAAAAAGTTTAACGTACATCTTTGCCTGAACAAGGACAGAAACTCTTTTGGTGCCTACCACGATGTGAAATAAATGGCTGTAAAAAGTTGTTGGTGGAAAAAAAACTAAGAGAAAAACTTTCTAAATATTATAGGTAACATTTGTTTTTGCATCTAAAACTCACATTGTTGTGAGCCAAAAGTACTAAGAAAAGCCTGCCTTATCAAATGTGATACAAAAAATATATCATAAAATAAATGACATGGCAAAAAATTTTTTAGCAGATTTTGCTTCAAGACTTTATGAAGATCCTAGTTCTAAAAAATTTGAATTTTCAGACTATTTTTTGATGGGTCATGCTTTCATTTTTGCACATGTGTGATTCATTTGCAATATGGACACATGATGGAATTGGTCTCCTCCTCCTGCTGCGGTTTGCTGCAGGACAATTGTGAGACTGAGGAAAGAGGAAGAGCTTACGACAACACTTGCTGCTCACTGAGGACAGTTACTGCAGAACTTTTGGTGCTTTGATATGTTGCTGTCAAAGTCTCCAGTAACAGAAAAAGTCACTGAATTTGTCACTAGTCTTTTGACAAAAGTCAAAGTAGTCTGAATGTTAAATGACAGTCTTGTCTTGACAGGTCCCCGCCTTGATTGATCATCAAAAATATCTCTGAAAACACACAAAATGTTTGTCAGAAATTGCAGTACATTAAGTAATACAAGACAAGGCAAACCTAAGTGCAAAAAGTAGACTTCTTTTGTTCTTTGCAGATAATCAACCTGCCATCCAAAAGGCTTCTTCAGTTTATAAAATGCATGGAGGTAAAAGCTTATAAATTATACTCTGAACAATCACACTAAAAGGGCCATTAGGTCACTAATGGGACCATTAGGACAGGTGAGTCACAAGTCCTGTCCCAAACCATACAATTTCATGAAGTATGAATTGCTAGAGAGAAGGGTCAACATGGAAGGTGTTAGAAAGATGAAACCTGACACCATGTCCTTCACCAGTGCCAGTCCACAACAGTATTTGAACTCAGAACTTTAAAGAAAAAGAAAGATCATTTTGAAGGATACATTGATTACTCACACCAACTTCTTATTTTATAATTATTTTCTCAATCTTTATTTGTTGAAAATCAGGCTGACATATTTATGTTCTTTACTTATAAACAAAGTAAGAAGTGCTGTCTTAATATCATGACAATCTTTAAAATAGCTCCAATTTTTGCATACTAATAGTTGGCCTGAGATTCGGCTTACTGTACTAGTTTTAATTATTTGTATACAATAAAATATCAAGAGGATAAATATGTGAATGGCATCAGATAAGAGTAAGAGGTATTGTACATTTACATACAAGTCTGCTAACTATATTTCTATTGACTGCATGTTGGATCCATCATTCTCTCTATGCTTTCTTGCTCTTTTTCTAAGACAGTGCTGAGAGATGTGGCAGTGGTTAATAATCAGTGTTAGGGATCAACATTCATTTTTATATTGTTTGATGCCGTTAGTTGAGATTGATGTATGTGTGCAAATCAATATGTGCAAACAATATGTCCAGTATGTGCCCAATTCTCCAAGTATGATTCTTTGGTTGAGTTTTTTCATTTTTTTATCCTATAAAAAGAACTCCATGCTACCTACTTGACCTGAGATGTCATTGCATGTCACTGACAAACAGGATGACCATGCCTTTGCAGTCACAGGACCCATTCTGTGGAACAACTTAATGATGCATATGAAGACTGCTCAGAAATTGGACATGAAAAAACTCTTAAAAGCCTATCTTTTTTGTTGGCTTTTATTTCAAGTGGAGCTTGACTCCTGTGGCATTATTCTGTCTTTGAAGCTAGGATTATATATACACACACGCACCCCCCCGCACACACACACACACACACACCCACGCACACACACACACATATATATATATATATATATATATATATATATATATATATATATATATATATATATATATATATATATATATATATATACACACACACAAATGGACAAATGGATTACATGATGGAATTGGGTACTTGTGTAATTTAATGTGCCCTGGTCATTTTAAACAAACAGCCACATAAATGAACATTTGGAAGAGGGGAAGATCCTGCTTTTGTATCAAAATAATCTAAAGCAGCAACTTCCTAATGAAAAGTAAATGTACAAATAGAGGAGCTCGATTTACTCTCACAGTTTGGTCTAACTGTCAGTTTTCTTCTCAATTCCTTGGACTCTAAATAAGCTTAAAACAGTTAAAGACTTATTGATTTGTACCTATGGTGCAAAGAGGAAAGTAGATTCATGACAAGCTAGGGTGGACTGTTGCAAGACGGACCCCCCTGTGTTAGAGGGTTAGATGCCATATGGGCAGCAACATGTTCAGCTCTGTTACCCTAATAAATTGTTGTTGACAGTGCCCTCTTGAGATTTGTGATGCTAGATTAGCACTGCAGACCCTAACCATGAAAGCATCCTCTATACCTTATCAGTGGTGATAAGGATTACAGAAGAACACAACATTTACGGTCTGCAGGAGCTTAAATTTATATATTAGGAGGTGATTTCTCTGTTTTGTTGTTTTATGAGAAACTCTTTATTCAAATCATGATGTTGATCTGTACAGCTAAGGCTTAAAAAGAAATTCTTTGGACCACCATACCTCTGAAATTCAAAGGAACAACATTCCTGGAGTACCTGTATTAGTAAAGGTCTCCCTGGTTCAGTGCTGCACAAATCAATACAAGAATATAGTTTGATATATTGAGTCAGTATTCCAGGAAATTGGAAACTGATGACTTTATTCATCAGCATTTATATATTTTGAAAAGAGACGTAACATGGTGGTGGCTGGCATCTTGAAAACGTATTGCCTAGACTTTGACAGCTTTTTGTTAACTTGTTACAAAGGACTCATGATGCTACAACATCATTGTGAGAGAAATAGTGTCGCATACAAAGGCTGGCCTTGTTAAGGTCATGCTTATTAGTATGAAATAGCCTGAAGCACCTGTCAAACTTTGATGTCTCTCAGAGGCTTTAATATACTTTTAGTCCCCATTCTTCAAAATCACTAGATATGACTGAAAGACACAAAAAATACATGTGCATATTTTATTTCTAGTATTTAATCTTAACGGGACAGTATTATGTACTTTCCAGCCCCCTGGTATCATTTTATAGGACACTCAAAGTACTATGTTACCTTCTGTTGTCATAAAAATGTTATGTAAAATATGGCTTAAGGGGTTCTACGATTAGTTGTACCAATCTTTTTTTTTATTAGAAATATTTATTTTAGATGTAAAAACAATACAGCAAAAATACTGCAGGCTATTTTGTTTTTATACATTTAAATAAAATACTGTCACAAAGATGTCGCCATGTTGTTTATGCTGCAATGCATTCTGGGTAATTGCAGATTTCCCGTACAAGCAAATAATGTATGCTTGTATGCTCAAGCTAGCGAAAACGACGATGAGTGACGTTAAACCTTTTCAGTTTGAACCGGAGCGCCCTGAAATTGAAAGGAAAGTAGCTATCACAAGGGGTAATGACGATGAGTAGGACCAAACGGAGAAAGAGTTGACTGAAGATATTAATGCTGCTACAGTGCTGCCACCTTCTGCTTCATAAATTAAACAATGAATGACACGTACCCCTGCTCGGACGGTGACACCCGGTAAGTAGTTGGCGTGCTCTGTGTCTGGCCCAGTCTTCAGTTCGGTAAAACCTGTTAAAGGTCCGTGATTTCACAATCGCTACCGGCGGCAGTAAGAGATTCCAGAGTTGCCTGTGTGACGTTTCTTCCAGCATCTTTCGCCCCGGGGCGGGGTAGTAATCGAATATTACTAAAATAATACTCAAATAAAAAATTATAAAATACTGGTAAATAATGCCATAACAGCTATCTGGCTTACTATTGTATATTGTATATTGTAAAGAAGGTTAAACTTTATTAGACCTTAAGCTGGGTCTTGTATTTTTTATTTTAGTTTTCCGAGCCTAAGTTAGGTCAGTGAATGCAACGCAGCTCGAGAGAAAAGGCTAGCATCGCGAGATCCGTTGTTAATGTTGATGGTTATGGTTCTCAAAGCTCACTGCCCGGACATAGCTAAGCGCTGCCTGTGCCAGAGCTAGAGGCCAGAAGCCACACAGTTCTTATGTGAGAACAACTTAGTTACTGTTGTAACTCATCTGTGCTGGAAGAAGTAAAGTTCATGCAAGAGACCCCTCTTTCTTGTCCTGTATCTTCACCTACCCACATGCCTCTATCACACCGGAAACCAAAAGCACGACAATATCAACATCATCGTAATTTTTTTAATTTGAACATCTCTAGCTTTTCTATAGTTTAGAAAATTAACCTGCAACAGTAATAGCTCACTTTTTAAGTTAACCTGGACAAAAATTATACAAAAATCTCAAATTATATTCAGTTTCATAATAAAGAGCCATACTCACAGACATATGTTAAAAAAAGTCTATGCTTCAGTTTTTAGTTTATGTTTGCATTTTCAGTCAATTTAACAGGTGAACTCTCACTTTGCACAGCCATTCCTAGCTTTTGTATATACATACTCCCACCACGCTCTTCCCCGCTGTTCACTCTGAACCAGTCACTAATCAGTAGGTCTAGGATGTGAAAGGCTGCCATATTCCATGCATTGCGCCAGTCAATTTAATGATGCTTATTGAGCCCGGCTCAATGACGTATAAGGATTTCCACCAGGCTAAAATAAAAATTTTAAAAATATGTATACCCATTGCAATTGCTAGAACATTTGAAATGTTGAGCACATATAAATCATAATTTCACTTTAAAATTATGCCTTTTCAGAGGTTTTTTATCAATATGATTTGGCTTTGGTCTTAAAAGTGTCATGTGGTGCGACCGTGATTTATCTTAAAATAAGATATATTCCATGATGTATTAAACATTTGTTTTATAAGTTTCCATTTATTTAAGGTGTTTAGAAATAAAGTTTATAAATTTCTTTACTTTTTTCTGGAAATTATGACATTTTTTCCCCCAAAAAAACTGTAAAATTCCATTTATAGCAGACTTGACCACTATTTTTCTTCACCATTTCATCAAACTGTGATAAAATATATATATATATACCATTCACTTGAGAATACTGTCTTAGTGATTCATATTTCTGCTCCAGAAACTAGATATTATTTTTTAAATTTAATAGAGTTGCTTCGTTAAGTGGTCGCACCACATGATGTATGGTCGCACCAAATGACTCATATAATAAATGTAGACCAATAAACAGGTCAAAATCTTTTTATTGCATACAAATATAATAACATCCAGTAACAGTTACAAAAACAAGTTTTTTGTGTTCTTTTGTGTCTAAAATTGGTGTCTAAATTAAACACACCAATTTAATTTACATAAAAATACAGGCAGTAATAAACAACTTTGTAACATTTCAAACATTGCAAACATGCTTCTTTCAAATCTAAAAGATTTCAATGAACTTCAGACTATCATGTTACTGCTGGAGACTATAAAGTCTATTTGAACAAAGAGAAATGCTTATTTTCAAGCATTTGTAAACCTTTCCCAGTCTTGGATGTTCAACCTGGAACTCCGTGATGTTGCTGGCTCAGGTTCTGAAATGACAGCGTGTACATCTTTCTTGTAGTAAAAGATTACATCTGGAGTTCGTGGCCAGGTGAACATGTTCTTGCCATCAGACTGCTGCATGGTGCTCACTTGGACCTCTTCTCCTACATCTTGAAGTACCTGGCCCACATATGGTACCTCATCATAGCTCACAATCACAAACTTGCCACTTAAGTCTTGAAGACTGGCTTGTTCCTTTGATGGTTCAGGACTGCTTGGTGCAGGTTCAATGAAACACATAGTTTCTCTCAGGTTGACTTTTACTGGCTGGTAACAGAGGCATGTTTTCATTACTGCATGCTTGCAGAAGCATGACACTTCTCTGTGACTGATCTGGGCTGCGCATGAAGACAAAACCTGGTGTATCTTCAAGGTTCCTTTCACAGCAGTTAAATTTTCTGGGATCAGCTCATCATACTTCTGTATGCTTTCATCGTTAATCCAGTGGTAAGTAATATTTGACCCAGATTTTTTGGCTAGCATCCCATACAAGTCCAGGGGTGTCTGCAGCTCACCACCACGTCTAACGTAGAGATCAGCATCCCTCTTTACAGCGCCACCAATGCCATCTGGGGCACCCTTTCCATGACACTTTTCTGAGTAGTTCCATGTCACGTGCTTGAACCCAGTCAGGAAAGGCACAGTACTAAGGAGGTAAAAGTTTGATTTGTTTCTATACTGTGTAACAGGTCCATCACTGATAATATGAAGAACTGTAATTTGTGGACTGGTTTCGCGAAGCTCTTTCAGTATGGGCTCCAAATGTGCCCACACTGCTCGCTCATCATGACGGAGGCTGTTTGACACTGTAGCATAAGATCTGGTGCTGTGGGCTTTGTAGAGGACAGCGGTGTGAATTGTGGCCTGTTTTCGGCTGCCTCCAAAATGATAAGACTGTATTTCTGTGCTCATCTTGCATGAGTAATTTTCAGAAAAGTCAATATGTAGAACAGCTTCTGATTCAGTCAGATTTTGTTTTAGGTCACGGAACTGCTCCGTTTGGTGGACCCAGTTAAACTGATGAATGGCAAGTGCTTCAAGCTTTTTCTGAAATAGTTCTTTTAAGTCCTGGATTGTTCCTGTATAGGTTTTTTTTAAAACATTTGCAAAGGTTTTCTCACCAGTTGTTGACGTAACCCTCTCCCACTGTTCCCAAGAAATCTCAGTGCAGTCTGTGTCAGGGAATTCAATTTCATCAAAGCAGCACTTTACACATACACGATCCATGCATGCTTTGCTTTTGGGGTCACATACGATCATTTTCAATAACTCTGAAACACTGCTGGTCTTCAGCAGTCCTCTTTTAAATAGTTTGCTTACTAAAAGATTAATATTTTCATGTTCCATACAAGCGCAGGTATCTCTATCCCTGGTCTTTGGTTCAGTGATAAAGAATGGACGTTTTCTTAAAAATTGCCTGTATGACAGGGAAAGATGTGGCTCCACCTCTGTTTGATACTGTGCATGGAGTTCAATGAGTGGTTTTGTTAAAACTCTTCTCTGCATTTTTTGTTTATTTTTGGTGATGGTGTCTCTCTTCCCTGATAGAAGACGACTATTTTCATCTCTGGTCAGAAAGTTGACAACTGCTTGCTTTCTCTGTGTTGACAGTTTTTTGGATCCCCTTGGCTTGAATTTTTCACTTACATTTGCTTTTTGTTTTGCCATAATTCTCTTTACATTTTTTCTAAATTTATCATTTAGTTGTTTCATCTTAATCATTTGTTTCTTTAGATGGGTGAGCTGTTTTTTCAGTTCATGTTTCTGTTTCTGCAGTGTTGCACAATATTTTTTTTGTGCTTTCTTTCTCTTTTTTGGAGTGGAGGACGTTGGTGGATTAAAACCTTGCTTAGTAAGGATGGGGTCTGTCACAGCTTGGTTGGCATTTTCGAGCTCTTGTGTTCTCTCAAAATCACCTAAGACAGGTGGAATATCCTCCATGGATGGCAGGGTTATATCTAAAACAGCATTTGCCATTTTCTTTCTTTTTCTGTACGTCTGGGATGCAGCCCTCCATTTCTCTCTTTGTTTCTTTCTCTCTGTTTGATGCATATCATCTGACTTTACATATATGATCTTTCCTTGTTGCTTTCTTCTTTGATAACTCTCTCTTCTCCTAGCTAGGTATTCCTCCCTTGCCACAGGGTCAGCATTAACACGCTGCCTATGACGAGCAGTTTTTGCTTGACTTGAGAGTGGCATCTAGTAAAATAGATGAAAACAAATGACAAAATACATGCTGTAAGTACCCCTGTCAAGTTATATGTTCCATTGTATTTTCATGATATTGTTCAAAATGATTAAAACCTATTCTGGAAATAATATTAAAAAAATAAAAGCACAAAAACTACCCTACAAAAGCATAAAAGTGTCATTACAAACACAATACAACGGTCGCACCACATGACACTACTTGGTCGCACCAAATGATATTTTCATGTTCAGTCAACATTAACAAGCAAATAATTAGCCTCCTTAAAAAACAAGCTAGCTTCCAACACAAGGCTAATATGAAATTAATATTTAAAATAGATATTTGTAGGAATATTTACTTATTAATAGTATTTTTGAGGTTACACTACATGATATCCAAATATGGACACTACATACCTACTGCTAAAACTGATACTTTTTATCAAATTTGAAAAAAGTAACAAACCTCTTTGCTGGCTCAGGGGGTTCTTGGCAGAATGTTGGCTGATGCAACTTCCTGTTTGTGGCTGGAATTCAAAATATAAGTCCAAAAATTGGAATTTCTTGACGGTCGCACCACATGACATTTTGCTAAATGGAGATTTTCGGACAAAGTTTGTTTAAATGTTATAATTGAATTATAACTAAAAATGCTCTGAAAATTTGTATAGGATGAAGAAAACACTTTGAAAATCATGCCAAATAGGAAAGAAAATATATTTGAACAGATTTAATGTTTTTTTTAAGACATTTTTGAAACAGTAATGGAGTTCGGACAGTCGCACCATATGACATTTTGACACTTTAAAGACCAAAAAAATGGCCAAAAAGAATAGTTTTTGGAAGGTTAAAGTAGGTGTATATGCAGGAGGTATATTAAATATCTGTGGTTTATTTTTATGCGCTTAAACCTATTTTTAAGTGTTAAAAGTAGAACTGGACAAAATAAATGGGCGTCTTGTCATTGAGCCGCCCCCGAAAAACAATTAAAAACCCGGCCATTATCACACCTCAATGCAATACACCCGTATTCACCAGATCAAACTTGAAAATAGGACGTTATGCTGCTAGTACTTCACATTCATCAACAACTCATAGGCTGAAGTAAGAGCATTGCGCAACACAAATAATCACTCGCCCAGAACACAGTTCACTAAATAGTAAAACATAATTTAGTGAAGCTTTGTGGCAGGTAATTTTCCTCGTGGAATTTTAAAAATCGAACCATTCAAGGAATTGTTACAGCCCTACTCTGTAGAGTCCAGAACAGAACGGACACTACTGTGTCATCAACCCAGCATTCATTGCACAAGTGAAAAAGTGGCAACTTCCATGGATGAAAAGTTTAATGAAGGATATACATTTTTTTTCTGTGATTGTAAGTTTTTATGCACTACAAACAGCAATGTTTTAGTTACTAGGAAAACTATATTTATGCCAACATGTTCAACTAATTGTGGATCCCTTTTAAAGAAATTTGACTTAGTAATTTAACGTCTTGAATTAGAACTTGTGTTTCTTTAAGAAAATCCTGCTTTTAGCAACATTTTTTACCAGCATTGCACTGAGAAGTAGATTGCACAGATGTGCAGTTTCACTAGGTGTTCGCTAATTGCTGCTGGTTAGTCTGAGAGAACTGAGTGGGGGAGTCACAGGGCCTGGATGCTCTGTAATGTGGAAGCTTGGAAAACGCATCTTTTGAATACCTCATAGTTTATGTGGTTTAGGTCAGATGAGTTTGTTGGGCAATCAAGTGATGCCATGATCAATAAAACAGGTATGGGTACATTTGGCAGTGGTACACACCTGTCAAGTCCGGCAAGTAAAAATGTGAACTGTAAGCTTTCAGGAAAGATGGCTGCACTGACTTTATAATCCAGAAAACACGGCGGACCCACACCATGCCTGATTTAAAAAAAAGTGTAGATGAAGTTTTTCATCTTTTTTAAATACTGGACATAAACAGCATTACAACACATTGCAAAAATATCAAGAGATTAAAAATTAAGAATGAAATTGAATTCCTGGAATCCACACTTGTTGCTTGAGGATGGTGTTCTTTAATCAAAGAAATTACTGCAGCCAATTTAAACTGGATGACTAGCCTTCATTAACCTCATTTGGGCCATTAAACATATAGGCTAATTATGAAGTTTAAATAAGTTTTAATAGCCATAACATTCTTTCAACAAGACATTCCTGGGGCTTGTTTTATCTCGCTGGTTTGTGTTATTGTGACTTACTGGTTACCTTAACATGAGACTGCAGATCAAATTGAGGTAACTCGATTTAATAGCTCTTAGGAAGAGCAATAAAGCCAAGTGATCCTGCTTTAAATCACCTTTTATATTTCAACATGAGCTTTTCTTTTGAGATTCTTTGAATATATTAATAAAACAACCCTTGAAAATGTTTTCAAGGGATGACAAGAGCACAGCTGGGGACTTCTTTACGCGTGCAATTGTGTCATAATTTCAGCTATAGGGTTGCGGTATGCCAGTATGTAAGGATAGTATTTGTTGTTTTTATTGGGGAAAAAACCTCCAACGGAAATAAATCGGCTTAATGGGTAGAATTAGGAGGGTCTGAATCCAGGGGAGGATTAAGGAAAATTGTGTGAAATAAAAGAAGGAGTGATCAGGAATGACTGTGCGCCTGTCTGGAGGGCGGGAGGAGAGGAGAGAAAGTGAGAGAGGGAGAGGAGAGAGGCACACGTTTTCATCCAAACCTCTGTTTTTCCACAGCCTATCGCTTTGTGGCTCAGCTCAGTTCCCTATTGTTTAATCTCTTAGAACAGACAGGGGGAAAAACCCGCTCCGCTTGTTTATAAACGGATGCAGTGAGACATTTTTTTTAAAAATCTGATGCTCGGTGTTCTTGGCTCTGAATGCTGCATCCTTTGTCAACTTCTCCGATTTCTCCACTTCGACTTGAGCTGCATCATGAATAGTTTGGGGACATCTTTCCATCGTATACCTCTGGAATGCTCGGGATTACACGGCCGAAACCAGGAGAGCATGTAAACGCAGATGGAGTTTGGGATTTATTGCAAAATAAGGGAAAGATGACCGTCTTCTCGTTGTGCTTGCTCCTGTGCGCAGATCTGCTGGATTTAGCCGTCGGTAAGTCTGACCCTGTCATATCTTTTTCTCTCTCTCACAGCGGGAGCCTTTCGCGTCCCTCCTATCTGTGCTTGGGCTTTTAACAATAGCAAAACTGTCAAAAGAGTTGAGGGTTTTCATATGTGCAAGTGAAACATGGCTTCTAACTGGCTATGAACCGGACAGCCGGATGGAGGCGATCGGTGCCACGCTTTCCTCATGCCAACTTTCCCCGCCATCAGCGCCAAGCGAGTGTTGAAAGAGCGAAATCAATGAATAATGGTCGGATTCAGCTCAGGCTGTAGATGAGCGAGGTCGATGAGCCTGAAGAAAACGCAAGTAAAGCGGCGGCGGCAGGCCTGATTATATGTTCAAGACTTGATACATCTGCACCGACTATGACAACCAGCACGCATGACAGCAGCGACTTTTGAAAATGGTGCAACTAAAGAAATAAATGCAGAAACACACTCTGTGATGTGCCTTGTAAACACCAGATTGAGCTCAAACAGATTTGAAAGTTGTTGTATTGAAAGGCATTTAAAGTGCTGCATTATGAGCATCTGCCTTCAGCTCGATGTGCGCTGAGTAGTGGTGCTTCTGTCGCGTGTGTATAACCGCCGATGGTATGTTTTGTCAGAGGAGGGAAAGCGACGTTTATGTTTTAATTGGTATAAAGTGTTAAATAATAGCCATAGTTTACAGAGTAATAAAAACTCTCATTTTGACAGGAGAATGAAACGCTCTAAGCTTCTTCCTGTGCGGTCAGAAATTTAAACATGTCCCTTAAATTGCTTGCTCTGTTTCGGCTTTTGACGGAAGCGTCTTGCCCCTTGCATTCTGATACTCATCTTAGAGAGGATGCTTTATCTGCAAGCATTCAGAAGCAGTTTGTCCTTTTTCTTGGAAAAAAAAAGAAAGTCAGTGTTCCTCTAATTCAAGTGGAGTTCAGATACAATGTGCTGTGTAAATGCAGCGTGTTCTTTGAAGGACTTCAGAGGAGAGTTCACTCCTGTCCACAAAAAAAGCACCACTAGAGCAGCCAGCCTCATTTGTTAACCTGTTGTTGGTGTGCACTTGTTTTGAAGCTTTTATGATGCTTCTGATCCATATTGGAAATCGTTCAGTTGATCTTTTTGTTGAAAATCACACATATGAGACTCTTTGCTGAGAGAATAATGAAGTGCACACAGGTAATGTGTTCTGCCTGTACTTAGGATTAGTGCACCTCAACAATGCAATCACAGTGATTTCAAACAGCTTAAACTGTTAAGTGACTGTGACATTTATGTGCAGGTGTAACTGTAAGACAACACTGAGAGGCAGTATTATAATGTCTGGAATAACAACATATTGTTTAACAACAGAAGCACCCTAATATTTCACCTAGGATTTTTCCCTTTTTTTGTTTCTAATATGATATGTGATTGAAAGCAGTTTTTACACAAAGTTTTCTTCTATGGGTTTTGTTTTATGGACATTAAGATCAGTATCTTTTAGTGTATGAATATTTCACCTCGGAACAATATTCAATCAAACTAAGGTCAATGTCTTCACCCTCATGTTTATCTAAACTGCCATGCATGTTTATTAATCCCATGAATCTATCCAAAAAAAAAAAGCTATTATACATAATTCACTGATACTTGTTTTATCATCTTACTTGCAGTCCACAAGGTGTTGCCGTTTTTTCATCTTTGGACATTTTTCCATCTATCCATTTATTGTTTATACGTGATAAGTGCCTGTTTCCAGCAGTCATTGGGAGGGAGGCAGGAGGCAGGGTACACCCTGGAGAGTTTGCCAGTCTGTCCGAGGGCAACACAAATCCATACAGGACCAACAACCATACACACACATAAATGTCCCCAAGTGTGTGCTTTTAGGGAAAAAGAAGTATCAGTCATTTAAGTTACTTTAACTTAGGGAACTAAGGTAACTTATCGCTTTGTGGCTTAGTTGGTTTAAAGAGACCAATGAATAGTCATACCTTTGTACTATGGGAGTAAGTTGGAGTACCCTGAGTAAGAACATGAAACTGGGAGAATATGACAACTCTATGCAGAAAGACCCCAAGGTTTGATTTGAAACTGGGACCTTCTTACTGCAAAGCAACAGTGCTATCTACTGTAGCAATGTGCAGCTACTTGTGCTTTGTGTTTTGTAAAATAACTGCCACGTTTTTATGGTGAGTGGGTCATGTTACAGATGTACAGATGTACGGTTTATCAGACAGGCAGGATATTCATATATTTCTTAGCTATATTTTAGATGAACTTGTCATCAAAATGTGCAACTTTTTTGGGCAAATAAAACAGGCATATTTGAAACTAAAAACTTCAAGCATTACAGGAGAACAAAAATAGATTTTTTTTGCTGATGTAAAATAAAAAATATAGGTTTGGAATATAAATTCTCAAAAGTTCTACTTCCTATACCTATTTTTAAATATAGCTATTTTTTAAGAATAAGCAATGAAAAAAGAAATGTAAAAAGCAATTCTTTATATTCTCAGTGAGGCTCAGATAACTAATCAGGAGGATCGGTAAAATTGCCGGTGGGCTGGTCTGAAGTTAGGGCCACAAGTGACTGTTTTATCGTTTTTTAATATATTTTGTTTATGTACAGTCCTGGCTCCGGGTTACGTAACGTTGCCACATCAACAGAAATGTAACCCATGGCCACACTGAAGCAACATAGAGCATAAAGTCACTGACACATTTCAATGTTCTTAGTCAGTGCTGTTTAAAAGATGGAAAGTAAAAAGTGCAAGATTGGTATGGAAAAGGAAAAGGAAAAGAGGAAAGCTCTGGAAACAGATACAGCTATATATGCAAATATTGGCAACTTTTTCACAAGAACAAGCTTACGATTAGTAATAACTGATGAGGACGATAAAATGGATAAGACAAACCACTGTTCAGTCAAGTCAATGAATTGTGTGGTGTGTTGCCTTAAAATAACATTGCATAATTTATATATTTTTATGATACAATGCCCCATATCTGTATTTGAGCCTTACAGTCAGAGTAGGGCTACTTTGTGTGCCCCCAAGTCCCGAGCGGACATGTAGAATTACTCGTTGAGTGAATAGTATTAGGATTAATAATGAAGAGTATGGTCTGGAACAGCATTTTAGGAAATATGGCCTTGGATACTTGATGATTCAGCTAACCCTAAGCCATCACAATTGACCTGAATTGATCAGAGAACTTTGTAAAGACTGAAGATTGGTGCTGAGACACTTGACCTTTTTTAAAAATGAGATTTAGTGTTTGAAGCAGATCCTGAACCTGAGAAAGAAATTCTCATGTCGTTTGGCAATGATTCTGTAATAAACAAAGTCACAGAGACCAGTCTACTGCTCAGGTATATATTAATGTTTTAGAGGTTTTTCTTTAAAACTGCTCTTAAGCAGAAGGCAGAGGAAAAAGAAGTCATTAGAAAGTTATATCATAATATGGATAACAAACTTTGAAATAGTGCAATATGTATTTTTTGTATTTTTTAGTCATAAGGATCAGATATCCTAGAACACCAATTTGCTTGACATTTAATGTCACGAAAAATTAAATTGTGGTGTTGTAAAGAATAGTGTTGGAGATTAGCTCTAGGTCATGTTCTCTGCAGAGGAAAAATAAATAATAGTGTTTTAAGAAATATTTTTTCTGTATTTTTTATATTTAAAAATTTTATTACCTTATTTCATTTTGAAGGTTCATTTAAGCAAAATATAGATTCTAATTTTGTTAAAAAAAACATGTAAAGAATATTGTTTGTGATGTGCAATCATATTGAAATAAATCATTGTAAAGCAGCTTTCAGGGAAAAATTTTAAACAATAAAATAGAAATTGTCTACATTGAGAAAGAAAAAAAACTTCAGTTGTTTCTATCCTTTGTGCAAACTCCAGCAACTTTCAAAGACAAAAATTAAATAAATAAAATAGACATTATGTTTGCTCAAAAAAAAAAAAAATCCAATTAGGAGAGTGCTGTCTCAGTGCTGCCAATCTGTTCGTTGACCTGGGTCAGATATTATGCTGTACAGGCGTTGTTTTTGGCATGGGGGGGGGTAACACTTGCTCTCGTCTCAGATTGTTAAGCTTTACATTGTGCGTGATCTAGCAGGTGCCACTGGTTCAGGTAGTAAAACAGATGGAACTTATTTTGAACATGTGATCAACATAATTTGCAGTGTATACTACTTTTTATGTCTGACTTTAAATAGCCAAAATACGGCCACATGGCTACAATTTTTGGGTCCTTAACAACAATGCTCGCTGTGTTGTCTTGTCTACCTGTTGCCTAAAGTAAGAGCCAACAGCTGCACAGTCATTATCCATTTGCGCATCTGCCTGCTACTGCTGTGCTGTGTGTGTCAACCTAACTCTGCGTCACTCAATCCCACAATTGTAAAACCCACATGATTGGCCAGTGACTTTTGATTTTGTTTAAATCAAAAGTCTACATTGACCCTTTCTCATATGTCTATTGAGAAAAACTTATTTTGTGATATATATTGCTAGCTAATGTCTCAGTCTTTCTTTGGTTTCTCAGAGTAAAACTCTGTCATCACATAATGCAGTCTTTACACTGCATTTTTAAATGACTACAGTTATAGCATGTAATAAAAAACCTTAAATATTATTTTATACTTTCCATAATTTATTGTTGCCACTTTTCTGATTTGTTGAGTTTATCTGTAACTTTGTACTGATAAAATTGTTTTCTTCTCTTGCACACTTGCAATAGTCTTCCCATACATAACTAGTTATAATGCTTAACATGTTCTGCCATGTCTCTTTGAAATACATTTCTTGCTGTATCTTGTTTAGTATGTTACATATTTGTAGCAGTCCAGTGTCTTGTTGTATTTCAAAATTGGGATAAGACAGCTTGCCTGGCTCTCACAAAAGACAACAAAATCATGTTGATGTCTGTAGTTGCCTGGCAACTTCTACCTCATACAAAGCCTTTAGAAAATAATTTACTGGTTTTGGCCCCAAAAAATGCAGCTATACTATGTTAACAATATGTTAGATGTAACATCGTAATAGAAAACAGTAAAACACTGTTTTTTTGTTTACAAAAGAGATATTACTAGAGTCAAAACAAGTGGTTAAGTAGAATTTTTGCAGCTTGTCAAAAGATTCACACAAGTTTAAACCTTAAGGTGTTTTCACTTGTTGGATGTCACATGGAAGAAGACTTATTTCAGGAAGACTTTTTTCAGAGTGAAAACAGCATACATTTTGGAAACCTATAGGTTTTACCACTACTATTTAACATTTTCATGTTCAGTACATATTCCAAGGAAGCTTCTATTTCATGTGACCACTTATACCCCGACCTCAATTCAGGTTTTAATACACTATATTAAATCCAAAGTTATTGTTTGTTATTCTTATGTACCAAATTATTTTTTCTGAACAAAAGATATTTGAACCCAGAAAAAACATTTGAAAAACACCATTTGTGGTGTATGTTGGATTTGTAAATAATATCTGTGGCAGAATGTTTTATGGTCTAGTGAAACCAAATGTAAACTTTATCAACACAATTGTAAAAGTATTTCGGGCACAAAAACAACACCGGGCATCGCTGAAAAAAAAAAAAGTATTTCCTCCATCATGACAAAACCACTTGTTTCAAGCAAATAAACCTCCAGTTTATGAAATTGCCATCATAATGTTTTATTGTAGTTTCACAACTGGATGTCTCTTTACTTGGATGGCATTAGGGGTTTTGTCATGATGGAGGAAATAATGAACTGTTGCTTATAGCATTCACTTTGACCTCTCAACCTTGAGGTGAAAGGTAGAAGACTAACGATTAAGAGGGATTCCATTCTTCAGAGTGAGTGAGTGAGCCCAAGCATACATTCAAATTGGAAAGGTCTAGCTGGAGTCCACAACTTAATCTGACAGAAAATCTTTAGGGTCAGTTTAAGAAGACTGTGGACAAAATAATTAAAATCTGATGTATTTAGAAACCATTGCAAATTAAAGCGAGCACATTTTGCCAAGTCAAGATGTTCAAAGTCTCTTACCATTGAAAACAGAATTAAATTGAATTCCAATGTGTTTTACTAAGTTCCAGTTTGTCTTGCGTATCTCATTTACTTAAAGCATCGAAATCGGTTCTCGTTGGTGTAGTTGTGGGACAAAAATAATTTCTCCTCCCTGTCTGGACACAAGGCCTGGGTGAAACTATTTCGCACAAAGCTATGTGTAATGTGTGGTTGGTAGTTTGTGGGTGTATTTTATGCAAAAATGTGCTTAGACAGCAATACTGATATTTTGCCTCAACTATTTTCCTCCCTAATCCTGGTTCTGCAACACTAATACTTTTGAGGGACATTTGTCATACACAATGAGGAATTATGTACACTTGTATGATCCTTCACAAAATACTTACAAAGATTGTGAGATGGCTAAAAACTCCTGAATGGAACTTTAAAGTTTCAAAGTTGTTGTCCACAGTGGAGGCTGTCTGCAGAATTGTGTGACGTTTTCTCCTTGACCATTTTGTTACCTATATGCTTAGCAGCATGATGTATGCCAGAACGTCCTTAAACCATGAGACAGCGGGTCGACTGTTCAGCATTGCGTAAGCTGTAGGAGAGCCTATTTTCAACCAGATTTTTCTAACATTTTTATTTATTAAGCATTTCTATTAAAGGCTATAATTGTAGTATGAACATTTCATAAATTTTCATACTACATTGTTCATAAAAAAAAGACATATTTTTTAATCAGTCAGTATGTTTGTCATCGAAGTTACCTCTGTCCTGAAATTTATGACACATTTAAAGATCTGTGTGATCTACATGCATCTTAAGCATGTCGATGCTTAAGATGTGGTTGTCTAAAATAAAAATATTTGTGTACAGTTGAGAAACTAATATTTTGAGAAATATTGAGAGAGAAGCTCATTTTTGTGGGGTGCCCATAATTGCCTTGCATTCTAGAAGCCAGAATAACAATGGGGATATTTGACTGTTTTGATTCTTTGGGCAAGATTTGTCCTCAGCCAAATTCCGATCCTGTACTGAAATGGTAAACAATATCCCCCCAAAAAACATGCTGTCAGTATTTTGTGAGGGGGTTGGTATTGTCATCATTATCGCTACCTACCTCCGCAGCAGTGTTTTTTACCCGAGTTTCTGCTTCTTTTTAGACAGATATTTTCTGCACAGAGGAAAAATATGTCTAAAAATATATTTGAAGTAGTGTGGTCAAGCTAAACTTCTTTATTGTAAAGAATTCAAGATGAATGCAGTTTTCAATTGTTGTGAAATTACTATATTTTTGTAATTATGTTAATCATCTCATATCTGAAAGAGTGCAAAAAATAATTAGCATCTCAGACCTACTTTTATTATTATTTAAAAAAGATCATAACATACATAACTTATCTTAATGCAATAGACTGTACTGCTTAGATTTGGCTAAAGGGGTTTCAGTGATTTTAAAATATTTAAACTATTTCTGAAAGTGCAGCCAATCAGTTGTGAAAGCAGACCATGTAAATCTTATCATCATCTCCATGTTTACTAATGCATTTGTACAATCAATAACGTTAAGGTCATGATTTTTTAAATGTGTTTTTTAAATACATACACACACATATATATATATATATATATATATATATATATATATATATATATATATATATATATATATATATATATATAGGTTTTATGTTGCTACAACGTGGTATTACTGGCATACAAGATTTTCTATTTAGTAAAATTGCTGCACAGAGCCTTAGAGAATTCTCCAAGAGACAAAAATGTAATTTGCAGTGTTCAAAAATGAAATGAAATTATATAAAATTGCTGCTTTTCTGAAACTGTTTTTCTTTTAAAAATGCAGCCGGCTTTCTATTTAACTAATATCTATCTCAGGTGTAGATTTTGTTTAAGTATTTTTCTTTGATTGGCCATGTTCTTTTTTTACTTACATTTTTTTATTACCATAGTAAGCAGGGTTTTAAAAACGGCGGAAAATAGACTAAAAACTATTTTGAGATGACCAAAATAGAAAACAATCAACCCAAAAACTTAGGGAACTGTATAACTTTCTTTCATAAAGGCAAACATTTGAAACTCTTTTCTACTTTGTTTTATTAAAAATACAGAATGACCAATTTGTTATTCAGCAGGCAATCTGTGCACCACAAATACAATTTTTAATTAAGAAATCTGAATTAATAATTTAATTTTAAGTTTTTGGTTGTTGCATTTAGACAAGATTGCATGTGATCTACGCTTAAAATGTTTTCTCTTTTTTGTACATTGTGTATTTTTGAGAGGAAGTTTATTTAAAACCCATCTGTTAATGAATGCAGGAAAAGCTCTTGCTTCACATGGCAGAATTGTAGGTTGGTTTGCAGATGGTGTATCATGACAATGTTGACAGATTAGAGAAGCCCTGGATCTAGGTTAGACTTCCGGTGGAGTGTGGCAATCTTCTATTGACGACTGGTCCTGACTCACCGGATGTTGGAAAAGACACTCGCTGTGGTGTGGGTTGTAGTTAGGCCACGATCTAACAATAATCAAGCTTTGCATTACACTGCAGCTTTCAGGAGTTACATAAAGTGATTATCCACAGATTTAGAATCCATTTTTTCAGGTCTTCTATTGTGTCTTTGGTCAGACATTGTGGCTGGATAAATAATCTTATACATCCTTGTATATTGCTCTTATACAACAAGCCTATGGTGGACTTTGCTAAAGTATACTAAACCCCCCAAGTGCAGTATAACTGATTTATTTATCGATTTCTCCTCATTCTTTTTCACTTGTGCATTTTCTCACATTTGGGGAATGCTGTGTAGCAGGAAGTACCAATTGTATCTAAACCTTGTGATTTATCTAGACAATTCTGCATTTACAGAAAAAGAACCAAAAGAGGATAGTGAAGATCACTATTTCAGATTGATGTCCCACACATGTTGAGTGTACTGTGACAGAAATTAGAATGTTTATTCAATTAAAAGAGGACTTGTATGCATCCTAATGCCTAAAAAGGGAAAACAAATGTTTTAAATTTTGGACCAGTCTAAATATTATCTGCATGTGTCTTCTGCTACAATTACCTTCAATTGAAGTGTGACTTCTGTTTTTCTCACCTTTTAGTCTGGATCTTTTTTTTTTTTTTTACCTTAAAATCCCATTTATTGTAATAAAAGACCCAGATTAAAACTTGAGCAAGTCAGTGACCCAGAAATGACAGCTTTTGTAAAAGCACTTCAGCCAGGGTAGTGCATGCAAAATGAAAATCATGATAATAATGAAATAGGTTTGACAAGAAAAAAAATCAGTATAACCTGCAATTGTCTCTGCAGTTTCATTCAATTCATTCAGTAAATTTTTTGACTATCACTTAAAGGGGTATGAGTGTAACTATATGTAAACATGATTTTTTTTTGTTTACGTTACATGACATGACAGGACGCAAAGATCTGATATTTTAATTCTATTTGATCATTACTTTAAGATGGCCTCCACTATTTGCATCGTGGTGCAGAGAATATTGATATCTTGTGTTTTATCTCTCTCATAATTATATTCAATAAATGTTGTGTTCTGATGAGACTTATGGATTTGAAGTACCTTTTAAAAATAACAGCCTTTAAGCAGGTATTAAAAATAATCATTGAGCCTACATTTCTGTATATAAAATATATATATATATATATATATATATATATATATATATATATATAATTTATTATTTTATTTTAATTGATCTGATGTTGGTCAAATGATCTGATGATTGATCAGATCAAATGATTGATCTGATGTTGGTCAAATCTAAAATGCTGGGTTTTAATTAGTAAAACTTCTGTAAGTGCAAAAGTGTGTTTTATTTATTTATATTTATATTTATTTATATTTATTTTTGTTGTTGTCAGTGCCCTGACTGATGAGGTAATTTTTTTTTTTAGCGGCATCAACATATGATTTTTACAGCGACCCTCATACATTTTTCTTCAATAAAAGTTGGCCTTTAATAAAATCAAGGGTATTTGTCCCAATACATGACACTCAAGGATCATAATAAGTATCAAGTATTCCTGATATTATGTAGAGAATTTGATGCTTGACAGTTATTTGGTTTTTACGTGAGATGGCATAAATTCATATTCCTGACATTTTGGATCAGCCAAACTGTAGTTTTTCTTGTGACACAATTGCCAGAAAGCCACTGCCATAATTGTTGTAGTTAGTATGCTAAGCTATGCAGTTTGCATGGAAAAAAACTTATTACCTTGTAGCTTCAGGGCTTAGTGGTTATTATATACTGCAATACAAATAATGCCGCTGAAGTAGAGCCACCATGACAAACATGTACTTTCATGTTGTCACATTAGGCCCTAAATATTTATGGCTTCTTGCAAAAGAAAAATATTTATACATTTTTCCCGTAAAACTGAAAATAATTTATGTTCTCAAGTAACGAGTCTATGAATTGATCAAATTATAAAATGTGCGATTACAAGAGGACAATAAATACTTGGAGGAAGAAGTATAAACAGCAAAAGTAACTCTACTGGTACACCTTCATATACTTTACTGATATATTTTTATTCCGTGGGAGGTTGAAATAACTAACTTCCACCAGCAGCTGGTGATTTTGATAAATAGGGGCAAGAAAATCTGTACTCATCTCTCAAGACATCTGCACAGAAGAAGCATAACCGTCACTTTTGTAAGCTTCTGTAACCAAAGGTTTTGACAAGTAGTGCAAAATGTTCCCCTACCCACAGTATTTTTTTGATAACCTCTTTGGTAAATTTGAATTTAGGAAGCAATAAAACCAGCGAGTTCATGGTATTTTATTCTTATCTGTGTGATTTTGTTTATCATATTCAAGCATGATTGCCATGTCTTTTTCCACATTTTCCAATATTTTGAACCCTTTTTTAAATGGCATGTCATTCTTATCCCGACATAAAGGGTTCACTACATCAAGGCTTACATTTACAGTATATGTGCATAGATGATTACTTTATTATTATTTTTTTTGATACAGTCACAGGATTGCTTTAGCACATTAGTAAAATTACTTGGGCACTGTGACATCAACCTGAAAACAAAATGAGTTTGTCATTTCTATCACAGTTAGGATAAGTATATCAAGGTCATCTCAAAAAAGTACAGAATACGGGGAGTTGACATGACAGTGCCAAAAACAGAATGTAGTGAATAGGAGAGTTCTAAATAGAAAGGTTGAAATGTTGATTGTATGCCGTCATAACATTTTATTTTCATTAGGTAAGAATTTATTTGTAAAGAGTTTGATTTATTTTTAGAATCTACTAAAACCAAAAATATCATCAGAGATATGGAAGCCACCACCATTATACATCTTTTAAATACTGCCACCTTAAGTAAAAAAACAAACAAACTGCTTTTTATCCTACTTATATTTAGAGCCCTATTTTATTAATATATGGGTGTATTCCGTTTTATGTGTAAATATTCCCAAATTGCTCATTTACTTGTTTCTTTTGTTAAACCTAGAGCAAAGCACCCTTTCAGTCAGTGAATGCAACATCATGAAAAGTCTTGATCAGGCGTGAAAAAGGAAAGAGATGGTTGAGGGGGTGGGGTGCACACTCTAATCTGCTCATTGACGTCACTATTGGTGGGCTGATGCTATGCAGATGGGAGTAAGGATGGATTGTGTGGGCTATGTGTCTTATAACAACAGATTATTTCCTTTTATGCATCTTGAATTCCTCTGCATGAGCCTCAGAGAGACTTTTTCCCTCGAGGACAGTATCCTACATTTTATCTTGCCAAAAAAAGAGGAAAGATATATGAAGACATCTGTCTGAAATTACTGAAGCAGGTATTAGTAACATTTCACAGTGGGTAAATGACAGTAGAAGTCAGTATTTTCCTCCTCATAAAACATCTGTCATTTTCTGATAGATGAGTTCCTTGATTTATCAGTCTTTGATCCTAAAACTTATCATGAAAGTTCAGAGAATTAATCTCTTGAACATGACACAAACTACACAATGATAGCAAGTTTGTGCCATAGCCAGATGTACATGTTTATTTATCCGGTCTTTTCCCAAGATGCAGCTTAATATGGTCAGGCCACTTCATCTTTAAGGATGATTACACTCATGTTTTGGCTGCTTGCTCCTTCGTTGAGATTTTTTATATATAGAATGAATTGTGATGATCTAATTTATTTTCGCTTTATAAAACTGTCAGCATTAATTTAACTCTGGTTTAACTGTGGCGTTTGGCTGCTACCTGGTAACTCTCTGCTGCTCTTATTGAAGGTGGAGTAAAATACAGTCTGGGGGCAGCTGTAATGACTAGTCAGTTTCAGTTTCTTGGGGTGCTGTTATTCTTGGAGGTGTTAATGTAGACTTAGACTTAGACTGACTTTTATTGTCATTTTGCATGCACAGGGTATATACAGAACAAAATTTCGTTGCATACGGCTCAGGACAATGTTGTGTGACAATAATGTGTATAAAAGTGCACATTTGTGAGGCCAAAGTGTGAGTCTTTCCATTTCTGATTGCAGTCTTTTGAAGCATGTAAGCATGAAATTCCAAGCTGTTCCCATTTACAAATTATGTCTCACCTTTATCCAGTTATCGCATAGCTTTCATTGTTCAGCTACTCATGGTCAATAGCTAGTGACATGCTTAAGACCCAACTGTCCTTTATCTTTACAGGTACAAAGCTGAGCGGATATAATATTTTGCTAAACTGGAAGATCTCCTGTTAAAATTCTATGTAGTTATAATGTTTACCAATTTCTATTTTATTTCTGTTCATCACTTTTAAGTATTTTGTCCAAACCAAACATTTTGTACAGAATTTGTGTTGTGTGATATGTCAATATTGATTATTGTTACATTACATATGCATTCCAGATCTCTCACTGGCAGACCTTTAACTAGAGGTTGACACTTCTGTCTTCTCTCATTTATCACACCTAAATGGATTTTTCTATTTCTTGTTTTCGGGTTTTGCCATCATCTCATTTTTATTTGTATATCCCAGCTGTATTACCAGGCACACAGGTCTTTTTATTTATTTTTTTAATTCTAAGCCAAATCAAGTACAGTACTCTATTTTTTTAAACCATCACTTTATAAAATCTAAACGGTCAGTGGGCACCATATATGAATCAACTAATGTCATCTATTGACTTCAGTGACTGCTCACCAGGTTTGACTAATCTTCTTTTAATAATAAAATCATGCTATTTTGGCCTAAAATGCACCTCCTGTTCAGGCTTTACAAAGTCTTTTACAACCCCTACAACATTTTTTTAGAAGCGTGATGTGGCTTTTTTGGCTTGAAGGTTCCCATTATGCATATGGTTGTATTTATGTTTCCCCGGTTTCCAGAAATGGCTGAAGCGAGCAAGAAAGTCGTCACACTTTCTTGCAGATTCAATGTGACCTTCATTGTCTGCAGAACAAGTTGAAAAGGCTCACATTTGCTGTGAACAGAGTCCTCTCGCTGAAGGAAACTGCAGTATAAGAGAAAAGTGTTTCATCAGTGTCAAGCTTTACTGCTAAAATGGCATACCATTAGCCTAACTGCTGCTCTTGATGCCAGGGCAGTTACAGTGATGCAACATAATGCCGACTGTAACCTAGTCAGAGAATACTTTTTCCTACAAATGGCATATATGATAAATTTGCTATTTTATTGATGTACAATGATATTTAACAATAGATTAATAATCTGACTTATTTTATTGTTTGTATACTGCTTAGTTCTTAGTGTTTTAATGATCGATTTATTGATTACAGTGGAAATGATTTCCACTTGTACTTGCATTTTATACCTTGGTGGTTATTTGCCTCAATAGTAAAATATGAGAATATATTTCTCTTTTGACATCTTTTAGAAAAATGTATTAAATCCTACTGCTCTCTTTCCTCTGGATAAAGGTTGTTTTGATGAAATCCTTTTAGCAGTGATGACTTGGGATGATTAACTTCAGGCAATATTTAGAAAGCTCAGAAGACTTGGAAACTAATTTATCTCCTCTCTTATAATGTCTGCCATTATACTGGGAATCTGTGTATCTGGCATGTAATGAAAGTTAAAAATATCCAGGGAAAAAGATTGTGGAAAATAATTATTTTCTGACATGCAAAAGTCAAGGCAGCACTCGGCCAAGTTTGTGCTGCAATATTCACACTGAATTGTGCTTAATCAAACCTGTTTAGCAGAATGGGTGATAGAAAAGGAAACTACATTGCTTCCTTATACATTTTATGACTAACATAGCATTATAATTTCACAGCATGCAATTTATTTAGGTACCTCCTTTTCAAAATAGGGAACATTAAATAAAATCTCATTAGCATTATTTCAGCAGATAGATTTAAGTACCTTCTCATATGCTGAGTTTTTATTTCTTGTGATCTCTTCCTGTGAGAGTTGAATGTAAGAAATGTTAAGATTAGTCGTCACAGCTTACTGAACATAGGGCCACAGTGTACAAGATAGTGAAAGTTTCATCATACCATAGTAACACTCTGAGATTGAAAATGTCATTGTCAGGAAGCTCTGCGATTGTACAATGTCAGTTTATTTTGCAGTTGCAGGGAAAGATGTGTGGATTGCTGAGCACATTATCCCCGAATTACAATTTTGTAAAAATGTCTTTGTAATCGGATGAGAAATATTTGATGTTGGAAAGAACTGTAATTATATGTCTGTATTTAATTTATTACAATCTTCATTTTCATAGAAGAACTCAAAGTTTTAGACAAGCTCGAAGGGTTTAATGTTAAAATGCTTTTGATTCCTCTTCCAACATAATTACAGCTAAGAAAGAAACAACCGCTAGCAGTTCTATACATAATTGTTCTCTTTTATTGTAGATTCTGGGCAATGAAAAGATGAATTCTTTCCTTTAGAATTAAAATGCATTCTTAGCTCAACATCTGTCATTTCTCTCTGACTTCTGGCCATTATTTTTTGCATTCCTTTTCTACTCTTACTTTTAATTCTGATGGGACTTTATGCGAAACTACTTGTGTTCAGAGTAATAATCCTAAAATAAAATGTAACATAAATCATATCAATAGGGGGTATTGGGTCCTCATAATGCATATTCCTTAATAATGCCGTCTGAGGCTGCACAGCGGTGGTGGTGGCACAGCGGTTAATATTAATCCTGTTGCTTAAGCTCCACCCATCAGTGAAGGCACCAGCTGACAAAAAGATTAAAATATACTGAGCCAAAAAAAGATCTGCCTGAAGCAACAAATGCATTGTTTTGCATACAGCAGTCATTGGATGGAGGATTAAAATAATACTAGTTAATAAGGACACTCAAACAGAGCGAAAGGCAGTGAAATAAGGCCTACTATGAAGCAAAAAGCAGAAAATAATGTGTAAACTTCACATAAAGCATAATTTGTAGACAAAATCCCTTATTTACATATTATTCATATGATAATCTGGTTAGAAATGAAAGAAGCCTATAAATTGAAATATAATAAAAAGTAATGTGTTACTCTATTAAGATCAGATAAATCTTATTTTTCACTGTTGTCATAATAAAAAGAACTACCCCTTCTGTAAAAGCAAAGGTCTTAAGCTATATGTGATCAGGTCCTTGCCACACTTTAAAGCTATTAACAACCAATCTCAAAAAATCACAAGCACACACCACAAATAATATCATGCCAATATTTATAAAACAAAGATGATGCCAAAATGGAAGTGTTTGTGGAAAAAGTGCTCCCCTAAAGATCTGAGTGACAGTTTCCAATCCAAACACAAGGTAAAGCTTGCCCAACTCCGGAAAAACCCAACCAAATTTCAGCCTCTATAGCAGGGGTGCTCAAGTCCAGTCCTCAACTCATCCTGCAACTTTCAGATGCTTCCCTGCTCCAACACACCTGAATCAAATGAATGGCTCGTTGGCAGGTCTGTTCAGAGATGATCCTGGTCTGTTGGAGTAAGGATGCATCTAAAAGTTGCAGGACTGGACTTGAGCACCCTTGCTCTATAGAATCTCATGCAATTTATAATTATGTGACTTGAGTTTCACCAGTCATAGAAAAACTCATAAGGGAAAGGTCTATAAATTACATTTATAGACATGTGACAAGATTCCCTCAGATCCTCAGTTCACAATGTTTTTGGTTTTCTACCATATTCTGACCAGAACCAGATCCCGTTGGGACCTCAAAGGACTTGACTCTTAAAGCAAGAGACTTGTGGGTTCTTTGTTGCCCTATGTAATTTTTAAATCGTAAATATGACCTGCAATTTCTCATTTACAATAGTACTACATAATGACACTTGATTATTTGTAAATGGCCTGATCACACTACATTCAGTGTTTCATTCAGTCATGCATATATTTAGACGCTGATGGTGGCAAGCTACTGAATTGTAGCCGCAGCTGCCCAGGAGCAGTGTGACAGGAGCGAAGCTGCCATGTACCGCCACCAGGCCCTCTGACCTGTTAATTCACTCATTAATGGTCTGAATATGACTTGGGGTGTACATTTTTTCCCATTGTCTGCATGTCCAATATTCAATATTCATTGGCTGTCAAGAAGCATTTAAAGCACTAAACTAAGCTTGTCATGTGATGTTTCTTTACTTGTAATTAGTGCATTGTGCATCCTCCCATACTCACATGTATTAAGGTTGAATGAGACTTGATAAATGTGTTTTATTATGCAAATGTAGCCTCCATAGGTCAGTTCGGTGTATTTATTTATTTTATTACTGTCAAGAGAGTTTAATGAAATATTCCTATTTCAAAAAACTAAATGATTTTTAAAAAATCAGAATTACTATTAAAAGATCATAAGACACAAGTTCTAATAAAAGAAATGTATTTTTCTCCTGCTTTCTAAATGATCTGTTAAACAGAGCCATACTGCCTCCTCCACATTCTTTAGTGGGTGGAGCAAATTCTGATGCAACTTTTTTTTCTTTTACCCTTGAGGAATTTTTTTCTTCAAGCTTTTCTTATTGTTATTTTCTATCTTCCTGTAGCACACGTGGAAAAACTTTCCCAGCTAAATTGCAAATATTCAATTCTCATGTGGAGTTTAATTATTATAGTGTCCTTACTTAATGAAAGTTATTTAATTATTACATAATTAAGGAAAAAATCTGTTTTTCAACTTTCTTGAAATAAGACACAGTTTAGTTATATCATTGGTGAAAAGGACAACGTGTCTCCACAAGCACAATATATCATTTTATATCCTCAGTAGAGGATATAAAATCCTCTGTAGTGTCCTCTGTACGTGCACTCTCCATGCCTACCAGATAATCTTTTGTGTGCTTAAGCACATCTGGCATTTTTCAGGTAGTGTATGTGGTAAGAAAGTCCCCTTTTTTTGAATGTATGTTAATGTGTCCAACTCAAATAAAAAATGATAGTATTTTAAATTAGAGAGCAGTGCAGCATACTTTCCAAGGTAAATTTATAATGGCATTTAAATTAAAGTACCATTGTCTAAAAGGAAATGTATGTTAAATGTATAAAGATTCACTGCACTTCTGGAGATACCCTAACCTCCAAAAGGTCTTGCAGAATTGCAAGTCAGATTTGTTTTTCTTTGTCTCCAAACATATTTGCTTAACATCAAAACATAGATATATAAAAAGCTTAAAGCAACATGAAGTATTTATTGACATTTGGATCTGATACACAACTTTGAGAATAGCAGTATTTGTGAATAACTGCTTATGTTTAATTTAGTAAGCCGTTTTGAAACCAGTCTTGTAAACTTTTTTCAAAAGAAATAGTTTTGCTCAAAAAGAGTGTAAAAGAAAAATCATGTAAAGCACTTAATGGACTTATTTGCCAAGTAAATAATGGAAACTAGCAAAAATACAACTTTTGTGATGACTTTAGGAAGAGTAAAAAAAACATTAAACAATGGAGAACTAACTGAGAAAAGGCACAGAGTTTAATGTGGCCCATCTTCACCAGTGCTATCACCAACTGTGTGTCAAGATAACATTGAACATTGGCTTATTTGGATGGAGAAATAGGGTCACCACAAAAACCTTTGATATAAAAGTTTATTGACACTTCGCTTAATGTATGTCACCTAACTGGGCTCAGTGCTAAAGAAAAACTGCATAATAGAGGTCCAACATCATGGAGTGGCAACACCACAGATTAAGGCAGTATATGACAGGAATGACACTCAACTGGAAGAATGAGTTAAAATGAAAAAGTCATAATAAAAAGCTATAATTAGACAGCGTTTTACTAATGGCTATGAAGCATGCTTTTTTTTTTTTTTTACATATGTACCCATATGATACAATGTTGAATACAAACCATTGAGTGTTGAGTTGAATATCAGCCAATGTGTGTTGGAAAGACTTCACCATCCCAGTAAACCAGGAACATCACTTAACTTTTGAAATATTTTTTTGAGATACTTTTCCAGGCTTTTACAACAATCTTTCAGTTGTTGCTTGTTGTTTATGGCTTAGTCCTGTCAGTCTTATTTTCAGCAGGTAAATCCATGCATGATTGCTTTTAGTCTGTAAATTCAGTCAGCCTTATTATGTCTTACTTAGTACTCTAGTTTTTTTGCTTTCCTTTTCAGGACATATCACATGGTTGTACTGGCGAGGGGCAGTGTTTGTACAGCACTTCTATTTAATTGTCCATCTTCTTTCACTTTATAATTGATTGTTTTTAACCAAAAACACAGCTCTCTGTTTTTATATTGGATATACTTCTAACTGTAAATGCTGTCTGCACAGGTAAAATCCGACTGGTAATAAACATCCACCAGCATTTATTGTAATAGGACATTGCTGGAAAACGACCATAGTATATTATGAGCTGTGCATCAGATTTAGACTCAAACATCTGGAAAAGAAAACTGAAATGTTATCTAATGTTGATCTAATATTCATCTTTTGATGTCAAATCCAAATATTTAAAATCTATGTCAAAAATACAGAAATTAGCCACAATTAGACTGTTAAAATATTTTTGTAAGGAGTATATAATTACGTTATAATTAAGAGTTTTTCTCTGAGATCTGTGGTTGTTTCAGCAGAACATAATACACAAGTTACATCACTGTCAAATGTACAAAAAATTACATGACCAGTCATAGGCTCTGACATCTTTCATTCAGGCATAATTGACATCCATCCATCCATCCATTGTTTCAGGGGTTATGGTATCTATCTGTCTCCAGCAGTCATTGACTAAGAGTGAGCGTGCACCCAAGACAGGTCAGTCCATCACAGGACACCACAAAGACAAGTAGGAAGAGCAACCAGGCAAGCACACATTCATGCGAAAGGGCAATTTAAAAAGACCAAATAATTTAACATGCATGTTTTGGACTGTGAGGAGAAGTTGGCGAGAATACAGGCATGCACAGAAATGCCATGCAAAAAGACTCCCAAGTAATATTTGAACCAGAACCTTCTACTTCAAGGTAGCAATGCTAACTATCCACTGACACCAATTTATATTTTTCAGAAAAAAATTTTTGAAGCTGCAGAAATTCATATCTTAATTTCTGGACTATAAAACAATTTACAAGGTGTCATACTGCAAAACACTATTTTCTCCCAGTTTAAAGGTGTCGCTGGTGTCAGAGTTAGGGAGTAAAAAAGCGTCCTTTTTTACTCAATAAAAAATGCATTAATCACAAATTACATTTTTATATTTATTTGTACATTTAAGTGAAAGTCTTACATTTACATTTCATTACGCATTCCAGCATTTTAATAGCAGATTTTTATGTTGTAATCCAATGGACTGAAAAAACCCATAATGTAGGTGTTTGGTTTTAATTGCATGCTTAAGCAGGAGAATAGTATTCTTAATAGTGCACTGTCCTGACAGTACAGTTAGAGACTGTAAAACTGTGGTCACATAAGAAGCATGTTCTAAGAGCTCTGCTGAGACAACACTGTGATGTATGAAGTCACTGACAAAGAAAAGGGCATGTGACAAAGAGGCAGGCTATTTGATATTCAGAAGAGTGGTCTTCTTCAGAGTGACCTGAGCAAGTAGTAGACGCCCTTGCAGTTCAGTCGCTGAGGGACAGTAAAAAGAGAAAACAGAACTTAGAGTTTGAATTAACTGAATATTATCGAAATTATTGATCGAAGTGTACTGAAAGGGATGCCTGCACTTCCATATGGCTATGTTAATTGGATTTTAATGTTAGCAAGAGCTCTTATCAAACATTTGTGAATACCAAGCACATTTTGAGCCTTAATCTTTCAAATTATCAACAATTGTGCTATCTATTAATGGACTACCTTTTGATTTTTAATTTTTCACATTGTTGAAAGTGTTAAAAGACCCGAGTGTTACTTGGAATTATGTGGGCTGAACTGTGTGCTGCCTTGCCAAAACACTCCTGTTTGGATTTGTAGTCTGTCCTCACGGCAAATTGCCATTTTAGATTTGCCCCAGCTGAAACTCTCTTCCATCACAAGATGTATTTCTGCTTTGAACAGCACCCAGACAAACTCAACCTCTTGCCAAGTGCTCTGCAGCCAACAGTGAGAAATGGATAATCAATAGAGATTTACAGGACTTTTCCAAGGCATCTTTGCATAACATCTTTACTGTCTCTTAACTGTACAAATATCAAAGCCTAGTTACTGAACTTTCATGAGGTCAAACACATCAATACCTCTTCCCATATTTAATTATTTAACACATTTGTACATAGGACATGGGAAACTCTTTTATTTATCAGGGCCATAAAACTAATTTATGTTCTATGGTCAAAGGGCAAATGGAAATGATTTATGATAGACCATCATTCTACTCTTAACCTTTTGACCATTCCTTGCTTTTGAAACAACAAAGTTTGAATTAAATTGTTGTATGGTGATTTAGTATTGTCCTATGCAAATAAACATGAAGTAAAGGAAGTAGGTTGCTAAATTAAACATTAGATGTTTAAAGGACATGTATATTGAAACATGTATAAGGTTAATTAGTGGTCATGAACACGTAATTGTAATTAAATGTTTAACTCCATTGTACATATAGGTACAGTAGACATTAGGCATTAGCATGCATAAAATAGAAACAAATGGATGCAACATTTGACATCAGTGCCTTTGAAAAATTGTCTACTGATCACCGTCTATTGTGCTGACATTTCCATCAGAACTGATGTATGCTCCACCTACTGAATGAAAATCAATTGGTGGGTCCTCCCCATCTCTGTTGCCAAGATGGCATTCATTAAAGGTGAGAAGAGCACACTATAGCATAATGAGCACATAATAAAGGTACTTATAGTCCACCACAGTGCTTTCATGCTCTCAATAAAGCAAGCACATGCTAGAAAATGCTTTGATATTCCTGAATGCAGGTGTCACTTTAACCCTTTTAAGACATTTTGCATAATACCTCACACACCAGACAGAACTATTTTAAGGGGGCAGGGGTTGTAGAGAATGTCTTAAACAGTTACAATCAAAGGTCAGATCTTTTTTGTTTGGTCTATACATTTATAAAATCAATTTGGTAATGTAACAGCACTATCTTTTGAGGTACATTTCAGCAAAAATCTCCTGTGACCAGGAAACCATCTCAGAACTTGAAAGTGAAAGATATGCTGCCTCTCACCTCAGCTCTGTAGCATGTGCATTACTAAGAACAGTTTTGCTTGTTTCTTAATTACAACTTTTCTTTACTAAGGAGATTTTGACCTGTAATCAACTCTGAAACACAGCAGCTTTGATAATTTTTTAGCTCATGATTTCAAATTATATGTCAAATTTGCATTAACTAAGTCTATCATTATCCAAGCATGAGAACACTTTGACAACCCCTCTTTGATATGCAGTGAATGAGCACGAACCACAGAATCTGTTTGATTTCTTCCCTTTATTTATTTTCCTGGTGGTTCACTCATACTGCTGGATGTTCTTTTCTTCTTTTTGCTCACATCTATGAAGATGGGGACCATCATAATACAATACTCTTTACAGAATCATCATCTTAAACAACAGTATGTATTTAAATGAAAGCTCTAACTTTTTTTTTTAATTTGTACCTATAGGTTTCAGATCCCTCCAACTTTTAGTCCTTTGTGGTTGTTAGCCACTGATTATTCATACTGATTTAAATTTAGCAATATTTAGTGTTGTCCTAATCTTTTCATAGATGTTGTTTTACTACTATATATTTTAAACTTCTAACTTTACATTTAAACTAGAGCTTTACACAAAAATACTATATTGACATAAAATTTGTTTAGTTTCAAGTATGTGTCTATTTTTAATGCACAATTGTCTACAACAACCAGAATTTTTACTTTTATGAAACTTTATCTATGTATAAGATCGTTAAGATTATCTAACGTAAGTGGCTTTTAATTTGCCTGTCAAAAAAATTATATTCATTTATCAGACAGAATCTGTTCATTTTCTGCAGCTTTCCTAAACAGGAAGCTACAATTCTTTCATTTTGTATTCTTTCAAAAATGGCGTTGTGCAAGCTCTTGCTTGCCTCTGGGAAAAATATTTTTATTTTTTATGTTTGTGTTTTGTTTCATGGATTGGCCTCAATTTTGAGCAATAATGAGGATAACCTTAAATGATTAACGTGAATTTATAGCTGCTCTGTCATCAAGTAAAAAAGCCTACATATATAGCCATTGAGAAGGAAACCAGCTGACTGAGCAAGTAATGTGATGTGCAAATGTGATGTGTGTATTATCTGGTCAATACAGCCATTAGCCAGGCATGGACAGGAGCTGACCAGTATGATATAACATACAAATGCAGTTTCCTGGTAATGTTTGTGAACAACAGGATAGATTATTTGCAGCTCCAATTACAATCATAACATGTAGAAACAAGTGTTTTTTTTTTCCTGTTTCCATTTGAATTTTGCTGTAAGTAAAGGGAAAATTAAAATCAGAAGATCATCAGCTATTCCTGCAGCTATTGGTTAACACATCATAATCAATAATAATGGCTAGCATCCTTCAGCATTCGGTTTCTATGCTCCTCTAATCTGGCGTAAACTTCCAGAAAACTGCAAAGCCTTGATATCAAGGTTTTAAATCAAAGGTTGATGTATAGCCTTGATTTAGTAAGTATTAAATGGAACACTGATCAACATATTTGATGTGTATTTGCTTGATGATTTTAGTGATGGCATGTTTTATAATTGGTGGCTGTGTGATGTTTTTATGATATAAAGCATTTTGAACTGACTTGGATGCAATTGCTAATAGTAGTGAATTGGCACCACCCATCATGAGGTTTGGAAACTGGTTTCTACGGAAACATGCTTATGGAGAGACATCACTTTCCCAGGAGTCCTGTTGATTGTTTTGGCAGATTGTCCTGCTACTTGGCTGTGACAGGTACTGATAATCACCTAAGAATTGTGTGGTAACCAGTGACGTGCGGTCAGGGGAGGTCCCAGACATTGTGACTCCAGAACTGCAGAGTAAGAGACAGTAACAGCAAGCTAGCCATACAGTAAAGTCAAGTGCAGTGATATATTTATAGTTTTCTCCTCGTACCACAGCAATCAATTATTAATAATCGCAAAATAAACATTAACCCTAAACCCATACTACTGCAACAGACTAAATGTTATGCTCTTTGTTTAAGAAATATTTGAGTGTTTTTTTTTGTGTTGTCAGTTGCTATGGCAACAAGTCTGCGGGTAGCTGCGCTTATACAGAGAGCGAGAAAGAAGTGGTTTTGAGTTGTTCTTTAATGGTTTCTCCCTTTGCTGTGGAGCACAGCACGAAATTAATAATACCTACATGTCCAAGTTTGATTGAGTTAACGGAATTATTCTACGGCGGCAGCGCGGCTGTGCATGACATGTAAAATAATTGTCTTTTTGCCCTCCAGCGTTGTCCACATGCGCGAAATTTCCTTATGTAAACAATAACATGCAAGGGGTCTATATTTGTAAATCTGATTATGATTAAGTCAGTGCCTCACCAACTATAAACCTCACTGCACATCACTGGTGGTTACCTACATCTACAGGAGTACTGCTTCAGTAAATTTGACCTACAAATACATATTTATATATTAGACATCAAAGGAAATACACAAAAACAGAATGACAGTAATTAAAAATTTAACCCAGACCAAAAGCAACAAATATAAGCTGAAAACACGGTCATATTTATCAAACTAGAAAGTGTGCTTTGATGAGGCTCATTCGTCAGATTAAAAGTACTTTGGATATGAATATTTTGTACCTTTTCTGTTTTTTGCTTTGTCCAGGTTAAAATTACTTGACTACTTTTCCATTGACATTGCTATTGCTTGACATATTGATTGCCGGTTTTCCGCTTGAATGAAATAAAATCATGCAGTTTGAGACAGAACATAATATAAAACTACAAGGCATATTGTTAACCATGAAAACATGTAAACAATTCTGCTTTGTGACATTTTTTCTTAACTAAGAAAAAATGGTTTTCTTTGTTTTTTCTTAACTAAGAAAAAATGTCAGCATTAGATGAAACATGCAATGCATGTAAACAATTTATAGTTTTATTCAAAAATTGTCAACTTTTGCATGGAACAAAGAAATGAACTAAGGAGTGTATGGCTTGTTACAGTCAAGTTCAAATATTGGTTTCAAAAATGCAAAATCTTCATGCCATACCATCCACTTTGGCATACTGACCGCTTTTCTTCATCTGGATAATGAACTTTCCTCAGCTGTTGTTTCACACTACACAATGTAAATATACTTTTTAATTAGGGTCATATAAAAATTATAACTCTAAAAACACAATCCTAGAAAGGAGACTAAGCGAATAGCCCCTCATCAACATAGCTGTTTTTAAACTTCAATAAAAAAGGATTTTAACATTTTGCACAATAAGTAACCGTGTTTACTTTAAAACCACAACTAAATTTGGCAGATATTTATTTTATAATTCAGATACCTTAAATATGACTGCAATAACTAGATGTTGAAGTATATTAACAATAATAATAATAATAATAGGAATAATTTCTTTTTGGAGAAAAAAATTGTAAACACGTTATTTTACATTTTTATATAAAAATGTGCTTTCGTAGTATTATTTCTTATGACTATCTTACTGCTAGAATCTTTCACAGTCTCATACATTATTTATTTGATTTTCAGGTAAATTAATTTCATGTTGAAAACTGATGCCATGGTACAACTACAGTTTCAGAAAATTATAGGAGGCCCAGTGAAAATGTGAAAAGAAACCACTCATATCATGAGGCAGTAAAGTAAAGTAAAGTAAGGGTTAAGGAAAAATGTTTACAAAAACTGTATATGTGAAACCAACCCACGTGCCTGGGGCATTCTTTTCATGTAAACACATCATCCGTTGAACCAGATGTCTAAAAATATAATTAAATATAACAAAGTTTAAAATAGAGACAGTGCATGACTTGATACAGTATGAATACCCAAGAGAATACAATTAGTATGGAGATAGAGTACAAGGCCTTACCTCCAGATTAACCTTTTAAAACATGTTTTTCATTTGTTTAATCTTTCTCCATCTTTCTTGGCAGATGTCTTCAAAATTGCATCTGATTGTGCACTATGTTGGAGAACAAAAGATAATAAGAATAATCTCAGAATGTCTTTGGGCCAAGATGGAGATGAATTTTTCTGAAACACGTTGTTTAATGAGTCATTATTGCGGTCAGCCACTGAAAATAGATGAGATAGACATTTTTATCCTGATTAACGTGCCTAATGGGTTTGCCCATAAAACCAAACTGCTCCTTCAGTGAAGCATGCTGAGACTGTCTCTCTCTCATATTTTCAGGTCGATAATGCATACACTAATCCATCAAAATTGACAGTGATCATTAGAATAATAAGGAGAGCACATATTTGATATGAAGTGTCTTGCTAGCTGTTGCCAATTGAATAAAATTGTCTGAGACAAACTTGCAACCTTAACTGCTAAAGCCAGTAACCAGAAGCCAAATGTATAAGTCAAAACCTAAAAGTTCTTTCCCATAATAAACTTTTCACTTTAAGTAAATATACTTTTTTCCCTAAATCTGGAGTAGAAATAGACATGGCTTGTGGTCCCGACCTTCGCCTCAGTAGACAAACACACACAGTTAAGTGTCTGCAATGTACTCTATGAACAATCTCTATGTTATAAACCCATTGCTAAAGGCATAAACATAATTTATAATGCAAGCTGTAGAGTTAAGGTGTGTGCCTGAACTTGGGCATATGCTGCACATTTGGGTGAATTTTAGTTTTCCTGCGAGACATTTTTTTAAACAAACGTGTCGGAATCTTGTGCCAAAGAGAGCTAGAAAATGTTTGTCTTGAAGCAAGATTAGATTTCTCACCCTATTAAAAATCAGTTGTGTGTTTGAAACTTGCCTTTAATTCCGACAAATGTGACTTTTAAAAAAATTACTGCAGGCAACCATGAACTCAAGCCGATTTTAAAAATAAAGTTAGAAAATGCAGGCTGAGATGGTAGTCGATGTTGTACGTAAGATAATGGAAGACCAGTGGCCAGCCATGTCAAAAGGTGTCTTCATTTCATGAGCAAGAAGTCTACAGTGTAATTTAACTAATCCAATCAGAAGCCATTCTTGTAAAGTACTTGTAGCAAAAGTATACGCACTGGTAACAAAAAATTGAGCTTACAGTATGAAAATACACATTTAACACATTAGATGTAAGCTGCCCTGCTTAATGTTGTTATTTCTAAAGGTACTTTAAATCTGACAAAAAAAAAGCCTCATTAGAAGTCATACTATAAATTTCGGACATATACGCCTATATTATTTACAATATACAACACAATACTGTGATAGAGCTATTTAGAAACATAGTTTGTCTTGAGTACAAGTAACACAGATTAATGTAAAAATGAATTTTAAATAATCAACATGTACCATTGAGATGGAAAAAGGCCATCATTATTGTCATCTACAAGAAAGATGAAAATAGAGAGCCTAAGAAATTCAACAGCTTTAGCCTGCTTCCCTTCATCCAAATCATGTTTTCAAAGATTATTCAATCAGGGCTCTAAAAACACAAAGAGAAACCCAGCAGGGAGGAAGAAGATGGTTTTTGAACTTAACAGGGTAGCTGAAATTAAATTTTTACTCTTTGTCAGCTGATGAGAGAGCAGGTCCTTGCATTTAAGGACTCCATGCATGCATTTGATTGTGTTGACCAGACCACCATGTGGAGAAACAGAACATGTGCCACAAAAGATAAATGTGCTTTTCAAATCAGCCTTTGAAGGTTTAACCAGTCCAGTTCATATTTGGCATAACTCTTCTGAAGAATTCTCTATGAAGGCAGGTGCCAATAAGATAAAATATCTCTACTCTTCCTCAATGATGACTTTTGAACGCCAACAAATGTGTAAAATTTGATGGCAACCAGTTTGAGAGCAATCTCATTTAGAGATGACAGCATAATTTGTGCTCTTGATTGAGGCTGAGGCTACAGTTATATTATATCCTAAAGTAGTTTTCACTCCCTACCTACACCCTTATCATCTTAAAATCAGAGTTGAGAAGAACGTTGGTCATCTTCATGGTGTTCAGATTAAATTGGTGCTTGACATATTCCGGCTTGCTCATAAAATGAGAACAAGAGTGCAAACACTCTGTTGAACTAAATCTGAGGCGTAAGTGTTCCTGTTCCTCATGTAATGCAAGAAGACAAATGTTTCTCTAAGAACAAAATTGTACCTTTTCTGTACTATGGTTTTCTCTAAGCCAGTGCTTCCCAACCCTGGACCTCAAGGTACACTGTCTTGCACATTTTAGGTATTTCCCTGCTTCAGCCCAGCTGATTTCAATTGATGGCTGATTAACAGGTGTTTGTTGGACTGTAATCAGCTGAATGAGGTGTGTTAAGGTATGGAAACATCTAAAACATCCTGGACCAGAGTTTAAGGAAAAGTTTTAAAAGTGGCCTCTCCATAGGTTTCTTGAAGTTTCTCAACATAATATCATATATAACAGTGGTAGGAGAAGCATTGCTGTGATGATATGCTGAAGGTTGAGTGTCAGAAAAGTTCATAAAGAGACAGAGGCCAAATTCAAGGTGTCAGAAAAAGCTATGATGTGAAGGTAAATTTAAAGTTAAGTTGTTTTATATCTATATGACATTTGCATTGCAACTGAAGGTAATGTAGTTACTTGATTGTGGTATAAAATGGCACTATGTGCCTGGAAAATAACACAATACCACTCCCCCGCCCTCCATCTTAAAATGGACAGATTGAAGAAAAGGGGCTTTCTCAGAAACACCTTTGAAAAAGATTTCCTTCATTCTCAAGGTTTTTCCCCTTTGGAAATACACCCCAAGTGAGGATTCATATATTCATAGTATTTTAGTGTTGCTTACAGAAGACCTATGCATTTTTCATGCTTGTACTGTTTATACTGTAAAATGCAGACAGTAAAATTGAAAAAAATTAAAATAAAATAAAATCTTTAAAGGCAGCCTTCCTTATTTAAAGTACTTTGCTCTAAGTAAGAATGTATATTTTCTTGTAACAAATTTGCTGTTTAATGTGTTGGTACCAATGTTATGCTGTTTTTTGAGAAATGTGTTAGCAGATGCTAAAATTAGAGTAAGTAGAACCAAAATGGCAGCCTGTTGGGTGGGGGGCTAATCTGTCAGGAAACACGATTGTTACTGTTTGCATTTTATCTTTCACTGTAGGAATTCACATTACTAAGAAGCAAAATAAGACAAAAGATTTGCTACCAGTGCTTGTATTATAAACAAGATCCACTCTCATATATTAAATAACAACAGTTTCAGTCGTTATTTTGTTAAAAATATCTGGCTAGTCTTAATTGATTATGTTTATCTATTGTTGTCTGTCTTATCCGTGTGTATCACACAAAAATATTGTCTAGCAATCCTCAAAAACATCAGATTTTTTTTTTTGACATGTAACCTTCAAAAACTCACTTTCAAAACTGGAAAAATGTGAAGTTTTCAAAGAAATAAGCCAGAAAAGGCCATGCATTTCACTGTTCTCACTTTTTCTAGCATGTGTGACATGTTGGTGTTGAGGCTCCTCATTAGAGGAAATACGTGGAGTGGCTGTCACGGCTGACATAGGTATGAAGTGCACACAAGGGCAGAATTTGTGCTTGTGTTGGCATCCTGTCTTCACTGTGACTGCCACCCAATCTAGATTGTCGCTGAGTGTGGTTGTAAGGCATATGACCACTGTGCTGACCCATAGGAATTATCACATCTACTCTGAGGTCCATCTGTCACAATGGAACGCATTGGTGTCTATGTATTTTGAACTGAGCCAATCCTGACAAAAGATACAGTCTGATTGATTTGCTTACGTCTACGTGTGGTCTCCCATCACTAACTTCCAGTGTTCCAGCCTATTAACTTTACTTAAGAGTGATTTCCTTGGAGGCACAACGAAAAAGCAGTTTTTTGGCAAGTGAGCAGGCATGTCAAATGACTCAATTAATCAATTTTAGTGGCAAATTGACAGCATTTAAAGTATGTAGTTTTATCATAGCTGCCCTGCTGTTTCTCATTACATTTATATTCGCACCTTGAAATGCAGCTTGAATTGAAAATATAGGAAAAGCTTTGCATGCACTGAGGGCACATAAGGCTTTGCCAGCAGTATTCCGGAATTACAGATTGCTCACTTTATGTCCTGTGCCATCAGAAACAGGTTATCGTAATAGACCTCTGGATATGTGTTGAAAAAGCCATTGGTTTTTCAATGAATCCTGACTGGCTGGATAATTGTTTCCAACTGACTGATCTGCAAACATGGGATCTGCATATGCTATTTTGGGTAGTAGCTGTTGGTAAGCTGTGCTGCAATGATCAGTTATCTTTCATTACATTAATTTGTTCATTTAATGTAAACTTTGTGCACGCCAGGGCAGGCTTGATAGCATTTCGGATGTAGGGAAAAGGAAACTGTGGTAGTTTTTACCCGTTCCAAATAGTCTTTCTATGAACTCAGCCAGACACTTTGAACAAGAGACAAGTAGCATAAAATACACATTGCTGCTTTGACTATTATGGATATAATGTCAACCTGGTCTGTATCAGTACATCTGTAATATGAGATGGTAATACTGAGATGTTTGATAAATCTTTGTTTGACTACAGCTATTTGCTGTATTGGTAATTTTTCAGCTTCCAATTGTTATACGTTATGGACTGTTACTCTAAATGATGATTACTCTATATGAGTCATGAGCAGCACCAGACAGCTTAATCCATCACAGAGTTCAAGCAACCTCTGTTCCCCTTTTTTCTGTAGGCCTTGGTGAATCTACAATATTTATTCCGGGTGTAGTCACAGTTCACAATCAGCTGAGTTTCCAGATGTTCAAGGTCTTCCAAACAATCATATGCAAACAATCAATTTAAAATGATTCAATATAGTAGTATTATTGTGTAATTATTATTAGACAGTGTTCCTTTAAAACCTTCTTTCAACAGATAGTGAAATAAAATGCAGGGTTACCAAACATACTCTATCCATTATTATTGTGATATTTATTCATTCAATAAACTAGAAAGTACAACTATGACATATTTTGTTGAGATTTTAAAAATATATATTTACATTTTTAAGTTAGCCAAATTATACCATAACATGTGTTTGCTCAGTGTTTCATTTACCTGCTTTACAATAAACAATAAATTGGAACTAATTGATAAAGTATTGACTTACATAAGTAGTAATCTGTGTAGTGCATGGTTCTTTAACAAACTGCATTCAAATCCTTGTGAAAAAGTCTATTCTTATTTATAAATCTTTCTTGAAGTAAGGTTTCAGTTATTTGACGTATGCAAGTGGCAGATCACTTAAATGGTACTTTAAGTTGGTAGTTTACTTTTCTTTAGCTGTGACAAAAATACAAAGAGTGTTCAACGTTGCTATTTTGATAGCTGTGGTTATCTTGCCATCAGCTGCTGCTGACATTGTGCGATTTGTCGTCAGTTCAGTCGCTGCCAGAATGCAAGATCAAAACTCCATTCATGGAGGTGAGTTCTGGAGATTTGAGGCTAAATAAAATGGCTGGACAAATATAAATTCTTCTATACAAGACATTACTATTTTTATTGAGTTCATCTTTCATCACAGATTTTGAAATAGCTAAGCACTCAACCTTTATCAAGTTGCCAGAGCACTGAGACACTGACAGAAAAGTGTCAACAGAAAAGTTGGCACTGAATTGGTGTTTTAGCTGCAATTGACTAGTAGCTTTAAAGAGAGGTTTTGGAGAGAAGATAATGACATCAAAACATGTCTGAAAGGGCAACATGGAAGAAAGAGAAAAGCTGTACTTCTGCAAAATTTTAAAAGCAAACTGGGACTGAACTATATGTTTCTTGTATAAAAGCTTGACACCTGCTGTAGATTGTACAGACACCTGCTGTACATTGTGCAAAGCTTGTCATGCCCTCAGTTTTTATTTTGTCAGAAAAATGTTGCCAAATCTAAATAATATAAGCTTCCAAGACTGCAATCTTTTATTTATTTGCTGGATTACATTGTTCACTACGCCCAGCAAAGAGTCCCCAGAATATTAACCAAATCTACAAAAGTTTCTTAGATACAGATATTGTAGGACATTTAACCAGTTTATAGTTTTTGCTATTTTTGATTATAAATATCTAACTCGCCATACTTTTTCTTCATGATTCTCTATTGAGGCTTTCACCCAAACGAAATAGCCAACCTATGACAACATCTTTATAACTAATTGCTTGAATGATATAATTAGGGTCTCTTGAGGTCCACTGGTCCTGGAGGACTTACCACAATGCTCTTTTTAGAGGATCACAAAGATGGAGACAGTGCCTCTGCATTAGTATAGGGATGCAAAGTGGCCTCTTGCATCTATTCATCATGCCCACTACTCAGAGGCTTTTTCCTGCTCATTAGAGCTTCACTTACAGTCTAATGAGGAAGCAAGAGGGGTGTTAGCCATGGGGTGGGGACACACTGCGGTCATTTTATTTTACTTTGAAGGTGACCAGTTTTTTTAATGAAGGTGTACCCCTCACTACATGTAACCTTTCTCCTCTGAGTTGTTAAACTCTTCATCACTTTGTCTCTTTAATTGAGTGTTTTTTATGTCTTTGACTCTGTCTTTGATTTCTTTATACCTCTCTGTTTTCCACTGTCTGTTTGTCATTCACTCACTGGGGCTCTTTTTAGCTCTTCCGTCTCCTTCACCAGGGTGGAGGCTCTTCCTGTCATGAATAACGCGCATCAACTCCAGAGGTCAAATGAAATGGGTTTTGCAAGATAATGACTGGAGTGATGGTACCTGGGCGCCACCAGATTGTGGCGTGTCTAAGCTTGTCATAAAACGACAGGGGAGGAAGACACTGGTTGCTCCTGTGTCCTTTTGGCATTATGAATGTCAGAAAAAGCAATGGCAATGTGCTCCTGTTTTTTTAATACCATTTCTGCAGCTCTATGCACTTTTCTATTTAACACAAATACTGATTTGATCATTTTCCTCCTCCTTCAAGCAGAAAAAACCTCAGTTCATCCACAAGTCATAAACCTATATTGCAACATGTACATTTATGAACTACATCTGTAGCTGACTGACGTACATATCTGCCAGTTCTGTCATCATGTGCTGAAAGCTGATATTTAATGCAACTGTCTCCTTGGTATTGAATGACTTTGATGCCTCTCTCCTCCTTTACAAAGTCAAGTTCCTACTTTTTTATGTTGCCTCCCTTCTTGTCCTCACGAGATTTACAGCTCTATTGAGTGTTTCCGTTCTTTACCTCTGACCGCCATATTTAAAACCCAAGGAAACATATCAAGCTAACAGAATTGGGGGCATCACTCTGCTGTCTTCTTCCACTTTGCTGCTCTAAACACTGAGTTTCAGCTTAAATTACATCCCATTAAAAGTCAATGAGCTGTTGTCACATTATAACGGGCCTTGGACTTGACAGCTCACAAAATAATCTATTAAACCTCACGAGTCACTGAGAAGTGTTTGTACCCAGTGAGCAACAAAAAAAATTATATTTGGGACAAATGACTACCTGTCATTGGAAGAGAGGACCTGCAGTGAATAAGAATATTAATGAATAATGATAATTTTTGAAAAAAAAAAAAAAACTACAAAAGAGAAGTTCAATAATAAGTAAAATGTGTACCTTAAAAATAATGCGCAGTGACTTCTTAAGATGAATTTTTTAAAAGTTAGATATTTCAGACAAAAGAAGAAGAGAAAATTAATATGTAACAGGGTTAGAAAACTTTACATTGAAACAGAATAATCAGCAGTTTCTAACAGGTGCTTAGTTTTCAGCGACAATTGTATTTCTGGAATGATTTATAGATCGAGGCTCAAGGATGACAAAAAATTCAAGCTGCAATCCTTGAATGGATATTTTTCTGATATGTACCAATGCTGGAAAGCATCTTAAGTGTTTACTTGCAGAAAAAAGTTGTATGTTAGACATATTGATTATACTACCATTATGGTACCCATCTATATAAATGAATACCCTATTTTTCCTTGACATGTTTACCACATATAGTCTAACAGAGATAATAATTTGCACGTCACATTTTCTTTCAGTTTGAGGGTGTTTTGTTAGGACTATTGGCAAGTCAGTAACTTAGATAACCTCACTATGTTAAAGGTTGGAAAGACTCCTAAGAAATGTCTAAATATGGTGGACAAATAAATAAAAGGTAAACATACACATCAGTGATTCTTGAGAATAGGGACAAAACAGGTCCCATGGATAAAGTACAAAATTTGAATAAAATATACACCAAATATATAATTTTTAAATATCTGACTAAACTAACCTGGGTCATCTGAGCACAACAATGTATGTTTTCCTGGTGTTTGCTGAATATTTTTTTATTTTAAACATTGTAGTAGGTGAATGGTGTCTGTAAAAGCCCTTGTCCTGGTGTAGAACTCAATACATTATCATAGTTTAAAAGAACTAAAATAATTATATTTAGTTGTCATAATATATTATTTTATAAGTATTCAAACAACTAACTTCATAACTATCAATGAATGCAATTAAAAGTCATTTAATGTATTTTCAAATTCAATTGAAATTGTGTCCTCAGTTTTTGTCAACACCGTCAGACATAGAAAGAATGTGAAAAAAATCAGGCATTATTGAAGGGCACCAGAAATTCTGAGGACCCCATGACCACTTCCTTTCTCTTCCTGTGCTTGGGGGGATAAGCAGCTCTGGTAAGCTTATATTATTCTTTTGTTTTTTCTTCTTTTTTATTCCTAAGTTGTTTGTCACAACCATAAAGTGTCAACACCATAAGTAACATTTTTCAAAATTTTGATGAAATTTTGTTAAATAAATGCTTAATTTTAGTATATTTTAAGGATTTAAAAGAACTGATGAGCTACAATATGGCCTCCTTCAGAATATCATCATATAAATGAAGTTAGCATGGCGTTTTGTCAACTCCGTCAGATGTCAACTCCATCAGATTTTTTAACTGACGGTGTTGACTCTCTTAGTGATGGTGTTGACAAATGTCACTTAAGTGTGCAGTTAATTCATTTTACTGTATTTTACATAATTGACAGCACTTCACATTCATCATGTATTTCTTTTTAAAAATGTTTCTGATTATTGTCAGCAACTTGTAAAGTTTAATGGTTTAAATTTAATACAATTTTATTAGTCCTTTAAAATTGATAAGATGTAGTTTATTTTGTAAGGGAAGGGTATGTTTATCCCATGACAAGCAGTGTACTGATGATAATTGCCTATATTTCAGGCTACAATGGCCAGAGAAAAGCTGTCAGTGGAGGAGCGCAAGAGAAGGAACAGGGAGTATCAGAAAAGAAGGAGAGAAAAAATAAATAGCCAGCCTGAGCTGAAGGAAGAGTTTTTAAGAAAGGAAAGGAAAAGATGGAGACAGAGAGTGGAAGAGGGAAAAATAAAACATATCAATAATCTGGGTGAAAGAGATAAGAGACGTCAGAGAAGACTTTGGAAGCAAAAACAAAAGGAGGCAAGAGAACGCAGAAACAGAGCAAAGGAAGGCCAGAAAAGTGTAGATACCCCACCGCAGAGTCCTGTAGATTTAAATTTTGATATGGACCTATATGGATCAAATCCTCACAGATATTCACATCAGATATCCGGCTATAAACACTATCCACTTTTGGTCTGATGGTCCAAGCAAACAATATAAAAATAAGAAGAACTTCTTTCTCCTCTGTGTTGTCCCGCAACGTCTGGGATTTGAGAAAGCTACATGGAATTTCTTCCCAACATCACATGGCAAAGGCGCTCCAGATGGCATTGGGGCGACGGTGAAGAGATGTGCTGACAGTATTGTGCTGAGAGGTCAGGATATCATAGATGGCAAATTATTCTTTGACAAGGTGTCCAACAGCTTAAGTGGTGTCAAGCTGCAATTTGTGACAAATGAAGATTTTCAGTCTTATGACTCTCTCCTCCTGCAAACCCTGAAATCAATTCCAGGAACAAGAAACATTCACCAAGTGCTAGCTCAGGGGAATGTCATCCATTGCAGGTTCCTTTCATGTTTTTGCGGAGAGCCACAGATTTGCAAGTGCTTCAGTCCCACCATTCACTCTTTTGGCAACACAACACAGGACCCAGATGTCCATGAAAGTTCAACCACTGCTAAAGTTCAAAATCCTCTGGAAATGCTGATGGAGGAAATGGAGAAGGAGCCGAGCAAGACACCTAAAGGAACAACAACCCTGATAGATCCTTGTGATGTCCAAAGTGAAGACTGGCTTGTTGTGATGTATGATGGAAAATGGTGGCTGGCTAAACCTTACAAATTGACAAAGAGCACGAAGATGTACAAGTGGAATTTTTTCATCCTCATGGACCAACTCTTAGCTTCAAGCAAAAACAAGGTCGTCGGGATATCTGCTTTGTGCCATTTTCGGATGTCCTAGTTAGGCTGAGAAAACCATCCTCACCAGTCCACACAAGCAGCACCAGGGGTGTATACCGCATTTCACCAGCTGTTATGGATTTTATTGAAGGAGAATATGTGACACGTCTATTGCCTGGGGATTAAATATTCTGACTTTTAAGCGATTTAGAAAGATATGAATTAGTTCACAATATATTTCAAAAAGTTCTGTCGTGTATATTTTTGTTTGTATTCATCTTTTACATTTTGATTGAAAATCGTCCTGGTTGATGACTTCAGTGACAAAGGTACATTCTCAAAAATTTAGATGTTCCTTGAAATCTAAATATGGTTATTTCACATTTTTTCTTCATATCTTCACATTCTACAACATTTCAGCATTTAATTCTTCTTAAATGTCATTTCAAGTTCAGTGTTTTCTTTTTACTTACTAGTTTGTCACCACCATCAGTTTTGTGTCAACACCGTCATGTGCCGTCAACTCTGTCAGATGTAGTTTATGTTGCATTTTGTTTAAAATAATATTTATTTTGTTTCTTGATAGGCATTTGTTTGTGAAATGTCTGAATTCATGTATTTGGTGCATATGTGTTTTTTACTAATAAATGACACTGTTCATTGTGGTGATTACTTTCAAAATTGTTTTTTGTATCAATTGAACTGGAGTAATTAAATACAGACTAAATAAATGTTTAAATTGTGGTATGATTAATTTAAAAAACATGGACATAATTAAAATAATTAAGACACCACAGAGAGTAAAAATATCAGTCATAAGTTCATTAAAAAATAATTTTATACCAATTTATTTTTGTCTGATGGTGTTGACAAATTTCTCAGTCAGATCCAGTAAAAATGTAATTTAAAAGAAAATGCTGCAGCTGGGAGCCTGCACCTTAACATATTTACATTCCCAAAACATTATTTGTCATGTTTGAATACATAACTTCAGGAATAAATAACATTTTTGGTGGAAGAATTTTAAAACCATTTTGTCCCTTATCTCAAGAATCACTGACATACATAAAGATATATAGATGTTCAAATGTGGTGGAAAAGCTTAGTGCTGGAGAAAATAATAATTTCCATCATGATTTTGATCTACATGATTTAGGATAAATTTGTAATATTTGTTACATGTTTGTATCAGTGCTATCTTTGTTTTCGCTGTGGCTGCCAAAGATGCATGGACTTGTGTTTGGGTTTCTTTGTAATACATTTGCTTTCTCATCGGTGTGGCCCTGTTCTTGTAATTGTTTGAAGCATGATGGTGGGTGCCCCAGGAGTGTAGGCTTTCTAGGTGCAGATGCTCACAGCTGATTGCACCAGGCCCCCATGATGATAACCCTGGGCGGAGGTGAGATAGCTGACCTTGTGAGCCAGTTCAGGGTTTGGCCAAGGATGTCTGTAACCCACGTTAAAATCTGACAAATAGGAATAAATAGCTGCTCAGTTAAAATCTGAATAAATAGGAATAAATACTTGCCCATGTTAAAATCTGACATAAATAAGAATAAATAGCGGATTCAAAGTCTGAACAGAGAATAACGTCGCTGCCCCTTTAAGGAACCAGCGTCACAGACGCGACGCCTGGGTGACGCTGCGGTGCACAAACCAGAGGGAGAGAGCAGAGGAGGAATCGGAGGAAAAGAGCAGTTGATTGATTAACGGAAAAAAAAGTTAATATTATAGTTAAGAAGACATAATTTACCCGGTCGGAAACTGACTGGGATTTTATGAGAACTGAGTTACATCGGTTTTGGTGAGTTTTGTGTTTATTTTCTTACGTATTCACCGTGTTGTACTTTTCCTTTTGGCAGAAAGCTAACGCTTAAGACGTAGCTGTTTGAAAGAAATGCTCCGTTATAAATTGTGATCAGGTTAATGTATAAACGGTTATCCAGTTAATATGTTGAGTTTATGAAGAAGAATTTATTTGTATAATTTAAGGATTTAAAAAGAGTTTTGTCGTGTTTGTGGCCTGTTACACAGGTCAGGTTTTTTTGTTCGGTTGGAAGCTCGGTCGGAGCGAAGATTGGTCTGCCGTGTGCGACGTCCACATTCACAGACGGGATTCAAGATGGCGAGCCAGACCTAGACCTTCAATTCATCTTCTCCATCATATCAGGGAAGGACTCTCCTGCGTATGATAATTCGCTGCCGGAGCGGTAGGAACTTCAGGAACTGGTTCAAACCGAACTGAACAGGATTAAGAACTGATTTAAGAACTGGTGAAATTATCATTATTTTTCTGGACTGAATCAAAACTGAAGCTTTTCATTGAACTGAGAACCTGAATTCACATTTGGACTTGAACTTGAGTTTAAAGTGGCATACTTGGCTTTTCATATGTTATGTCTCTGAATGTGAATTGAATAATTGTGGTCCACTTTGATTTGTTTGAAAGTATTTCCTTACCTGTGAAAGAAAAAAAAGCGAGTTAACTCAGAGAAAAAATAGGAATCCTAAAATAGGTGCAACCTAAGAAAAGGAGACTGGTCTAACTAACTTAAATTAGTTTGACTAAAATAACCTAGGAAAAAGAGACTGGTCTAACTAAATTAGATTAGTTTTACTGAAATAAGCTAGGTGAACTAGTGAGTAAAAAGAAGTGATACATTTTTCTTTCTCTTCTTTTTTTAGGGGGGTTTTGTGTATTGTGTTTCATGTGTGTTTTGCATTCAGTAAATTGCCGGCTTTTTGCATTTAAAGCAGCGGTCTCTGGTGTTGTTATTCTTGCTTCCCCACTCCTTAGAGCCTAGAACTGGTCCAGTAGCGCAGTTAGCCGTGTGATACCGGTGCTACATGTCCCTGATGTTTCTTATTTAGAACGCTTTGCTAAAGCACGAAACTGAGACAGATGCACGGTGCAGGGATAATGGTTGACAGCAGGGATTTCCATCATTTAGCTTTATGCCTTTACTACACTACCTTCCCAACACCCTATTCTTCCCATAACTACTGGCTTCTGATTAAACAGCCATATTTACTATGAGTACCTGTATAAGATTTACAGCATGGATGCTTCTGCAATAAATATACAAAACATAGATGCACAGTATGATACAGACATTAACTGATCCCTCAATCGTGTGCTCTGCAAGGCGTAAGCCATAAAATTGTTAGAACAAGAATAAACACGCAAGGAAAAAGTAGGGGAAATAGAGCTGCTGTTTCAGTCATGTTTAGAGAGTATTTTTTGAAATTCATTCATATAAAAAAAACTAGCTAAAGATATCTGTATTGTAGCAATGAGGGACAGATACAAGAACACAGAAATCCCAAATAAAAAACTCCTATCCTGACCTTATTAATTAACATGGTTGCTTGTGTGCATGTCAGTGCTTCTTTTTATCTTCTCCAAGCTGATATACAATCAATTTGCAACCAATTCAATTATTTTTGACACAGAAAAAAATAAGATACATAGTTGCATGCATAAACAGAAGTCAAATAAAAATAATGAGAGTAAACTGAAGAAGTATTCAAGCGTTTAGCATCCACTGTCTGTCTGACACATTTACCTGTCGTTTGTGGTTGAATTTCTCTCATCGCACTCACTACACACAATTATTGCCTTCTCAGAGGCGTGAAAAGAGCTGTCAAAAATAGTATTGTCTGTTGAAGATCTTGTTTAGAAACTTTTAAGCAATTTTGATATGAACCACTTTACCGCTACCTTCAATCAGCTATGGAGCAGTTGTGTCTGAGCTTGTCAGACTGTCTTTCATTTTTTTATCACATCGTTGCACAATTATTGGGTCTAAAACAGCTAGGTTTTGCTTCCATTAATATGTCTTTCTTTTTCAAAGGAATCTAATACTAAGGAATGCTATTATTGTTATTTGCGAAACCAAACAACTACCAGCATGTGCTTTAAAGTGTGTATCTTTTTCATGGACATATGCTATGATAAAAGATTTATTTTAATCTTTACAAATTCAAAATCATTATCTTCATCAAAGATCCTGCAGCTTTTTATTCTTCTTTTATATGTTAATAGTTCTTAGTAAAATAAATCAGAATCAGTAGGTCAAACATCAAGAAAACATATCTAAATAAAACACAATTCAGTATCTGCAAGAACAAAAAAAAAGATTAGTGCATGAGTTTGTATAAGTAATGACATTTTTTTCTTTTATAGAGGTTACACATAGTATTTCACACCTCTCTATATTTTGTCTCTAGGGAAAGCAATGTTTTTTTTCTGAAGTCTGTCCAATCCCAAGGGATGCCTTGTTACATCTTGGGTAATATAGTGCACTGCACTGCAAGGCTAAATTTCAACAGCAGTGGCTCTTCATCTTCTTTATGTAAGTGAGTGGGGATGTTTTTTGTCATGCTTGTTTTTAGTGCAAAGGTGCTGCTCTTTGTCAAAAGAAAATTTATGTAGTTTAATAAAGAAAATAAATTGAAAAATCATTTTGATGGTACATAGTTTAATATTTATTGCGAAATATTGCTTAACATGTTTGGGAGTCTTTTGGGGGTTTATGGACTTATTATGTCACTGGGTGAACAGCAACAAACAAAATGAATATAATGTCCTGTTACTATCATTTCTACAGGAAAGTGTCTTAATCACAGGTTACTAAAAATTAAGTTATCAAATTTATAAAATATGTAAATTTCTGACGTTTTAGCCATTGATTTTATGAAAATAGTCTTGTTTTTGTTTGTTCACGGTCGCCCAGATCCTCAGATTTCACTAAATGGAGCATGTTACCCAGTTCAGCTTATGTACACAGGAATTAAAATGACCCAGATAGATGCACTCCCCATCTTCTTTGATCGCTTAAACTTGACAGATGTGATTCATCTATCCCTGTATACAGCCTTGCATTAATATCCCCTTCCTTCTCAAACACAGATACATGCAATTAACACAGTATCTCTTTAACAACATAGCGAGGGGGGGAACGTGCATGTGCAAGAGCTGCAGTTGGCTGCAGCGAAGTAACAAATGCAACCCAAAATGGAGGGACAACTATGAATACCAATTCCTTGTGCTTCCGCTCGTTCAAGACAAGTGATATCGATCTTTCTTGTGTTTCACTCACTTTCTTTTATAAATGCAGCTATATTTTTGTTTTGTAGTTTTTTATTTCTGTATAATACATTATGTTCAAGTTGGAGATGGGAAACAAAAGAAACAAATACATGTAATGCAGGACAACACATAAATAATTCATAAATGAGATAGTGAGATTAGATAAACTGTTATATTCTGGGAAATAACTTGTTCTTTCTTGTGCTCTTTCAGAGAAACTTTGTGTCCAGTTAGTTATTCTCTCCTTGCATTCAGATTTTCTGCTTTAGCATTAGAACAGGAAGGGTTGACTTTTGAAAAAGTAGAGTCATTCCGGTTTATTTTTGCACCATTAAAGCATGCAATGCCTTTCATCAAGTGTACTGTAAAGAAGTTACCTAAAGTGCTTTTGAAGAATAGGCTATATTACCTACCAGAGATCTTTGTTGATGAGTCTCACTATAAAACAGCCCTGCCTGTCATTGTAACAAATTGTTGGACTCACATTGATCTTCTACTTTTATCATTTTACTCAATACAAATTTATAATGTTTCTATAATGAGAGGATCCCGAAATTCATCTCACAGTTCCTGCCTTGACAGCTGACTTTATGGCTCGGTTTTGTCTAAAAGACAAGAAAGTGATGGAAAGGAAATAGCTACAGGTTGAAAAAAGGAAATCATTTGATTGTCCTTGCAATCCGTAGTCAGAAGTGCAAGGAAACATAGGTACCTAAAATTATAGCATTATGAATTACATATTGCATGTTGCTGTAAAGAAAAGAGAAAGAAAATAAAACAGCTTACAAATGTGAGTGGAGTGGAGCCAGTCTTTGTAAAATCATTTAATTGTTCCTCTTGACTGTTTTATACTAAGCCTTTGCTGTCTGTACAAGTTATTTCAGCAAGAAGACTTCCAAACATGCTGCCACAGTCAGTCTATTGCACCAGAATGGAATCAGGATAACAACATGCTAGTTTGGATGGGCAGTTATTTTTTTAAAAATGGCAACGTAACGATGTTGGTAGTTTAGACTCGAATCATTGGCTGAAATCAATAGTTCTAAAAATAGATTTGATAATAGAAAACTCTAAATGGCTTGTTTGACTGCTGGCAACAGTGTTTATTGAACTGAACACATAAATGGTGCATGCTGTGCTAACAGCTGGATTTATATACATATATAGTATTTATATGTCTAAGGCTGATAATATTAATTAAAGCTGAAGTCTTTCAGAACAGCAGCTTGTTTGTATGTAAAGTTTATTTATAAAGTGCTTTTCACAAACATAATGTGAAAAAAAAATTAGCTATACAAAAATTAAAAATAAGAGCATGTACATGAGCATCTACCATGCATAATGATGGCTGCCTAGATACCGATACATGCTAACCTGCAGCCTGACATGTATATAGCTGAGTTCATTTAAAAAAAATAAAAATAATAAAATTGTTCCGATGACATCTTTACAACTTTACATCTTTGTTATTAGTAAAGTATGAAGAGAGCCTCTGCAGGTCTGACAGCATATCAAGCAAGGCACAACTTTTCATATAATCAATCTTGATGTCTCATTATTCTTATTTAAGCACTACTCTCTGACCTATCAGTGCTTAAAATTATAATTTAATGTGATCAGAAAGAATGCTTTATTGCCAGATATTTATTTAGCTGGGCATATAAGGAACTAAACCCTTTTGTGTTGGCATTTTTATTGATGCTATAGCCATTACTTCAGCGTTTGCTGAGGTTTACCTATATGTGTAACAGGAAGTCAATGTGAAGGTCATTATTTTGGCCAGGATGGCACTATATTCCCCAGAACAGAGAGGAGAGGAGCTGCAGTGGCAGCCTCTAATCCTCTTTAATTTGTTTTCAGATGAGGCTTTGGAATAGCAGCCTGCTCCCTAAGCAGAGATCACATAAGAACGTGGGCTGGGACAGCTGGCTTCTCTTCTGGCAGTTTATAGCACAGGTCTGGTCATCCTCCCCGCCCTGTAATAAATAATTCCGATAATGGCAGGAGAAGTTACTTTAAGGAGTTACTTTATTTGTTATTTTTACATAACAATTAGGCTGTACACATAAAGGCCAACTTGCTCTGTTTCAGCTGTGCTGCACATACATTGTTTAATCAGGTTAGTCAGATTGCCTGAGTCTTTTCCCGTCCATTTCTCTCTTGCTTGACTGTAAAGGTTGATTTGTTGCTAACAGAATATCAAATAAAAAAGCTCCAATAAAAATAATAACAGCAATAAAACACATTCCTATCCCAATGAATTACCTATTAGATGTCCCAACTGTAGCATACATTGTGTATTTGTGTGTATTTTAAAGCAATTTTGGTCAGCTAAATATTATACATAATTCTACTGAAATAATGAAGTACATCTTGAGTGACAGAAGGGGTTTAAAATCTGCTGAGACAAAGCACACCAGCAGTAGGTTGTGGTGCAGGCAGGGGGTGGGCAGGCAGTCCTCTAATCCTTACCATAGCACAGATAAAGCTTCATGTAAGTTCCGTTTTTATCCCCCTTACCAGTTTTCTATGCTCTGAAGTCATAAACAAACCACACTTTGCCTTTGAGGGCTTCTGATGTAACACAAAGCCCTTAATTGCACCTTTTCCTCTTGTCAGATTAATACTGAGACACAGAGGTAACAAAATTATCAACAAATGGGGCCTTAAAACCTTTAGTTACTGTTTGAGTAGGGCATGACTTTATTACACACCGAAGTCATTTCATTGACTATTTTATTTGGTGATGTACAGTCATCATCAATCACCCATAATTATATTTTTATTTATCCATATGTATGTCAGTCCACCAATTGCAATGTATTTATATGTCTGCATGTTTACTATTTAAATTTGTAAACAAGCAAATTCAGAAATGTGCCTGTTTACAGGCAGAGACTGTAAAAGCTGGTTCCTTGTTCCTGGCTCCTGAAATCAGGCAAGATATCAGGAAACAAAGATTGGACCCCCACAAGTCTGATTAATCCCTCGGTTGTTTGCTGCCATCATAAAAAAACCCACAGTCCTAAGATCAGACCATTTTAAACCGCTGGAGTAGCAGTTGAGACCTTCTCATTTTGTTATTGTGTCTATGTAATTGTTTCCAGTGTGAAAATATGTAACTGGGCAAAGACAGTAAAACTATGTAGTGAGTGTCATTCTTTCACACAATAAGGTACTCTTCACTATTTACTTTTGTTTTACTTAATCAGAATTCATACAAAGACTGTCGCCATGAGAACCAACATGTCACACTGGATTTTAACCATTCATTTAAAAAATTGGGTCCATCCACACCTTATGTAACAACGTGACCTAGAAAGCTTCTTTTGATTTCACTGTTGTGTGTACCATCAAGATACTCCAGATTTAGAGGCCCAAGTCAAACTTCTGTTCCTCAAAATAATTTACTGCATTCTGGTGTAGCACTTTGGGTAATACAGACCATGGCTGATGATGCAATTTTGTTTGATGAGTGTATTATTTTCTGTAACCAAGGCAAATAATTTGCCTAAGGCCAGAAATGGCTTAGAAATTGACTGGATGAACTTGTTCTAAAATCTTCTTATCATGTCTTCACACATTTTCACCACCTCATTGAGTATCTTTCACATGTTTTTAAGATGCATGGCCATGTGACTGCAGTCATGAAAAATAAAAAGAAGCAAACGATAGATGCAGCAGTCTTGGCAAAGATTGATTATTTTGTCCACGTATTACTGAGATTGGCAGTCATAGAATGATGAATAGTCGTCACAGCTGCAATATTATCGATATACTTTAAGGCAAATACATATATTTTTAGCTATCTGGGAAAAGGCAGATTTGTTATGTCCTCTTTAAAATATTAAACTTATTTTTTTCAAGTGAAATGCCAATACAGGAACTGTAATAAATAGAAAATATTGTAAATCATACATTTCATTATAAAAACCAGCTTTAAAGCCAGTGAATGTTAGTGTTGCATTTTCTTTACTTTACAGCAAATTATTTGACTTAGTTTGCACATTGATTTAGAATGTCCACCTGAAGCAGACAAGCTAATGACACATTTGTCCCTGCACATACAAGTTCCCAGCTGGATAATATGTACCAGATCTTCCTTTATGTATCATTTTTCCAGATGTCATCGCCATATAAAACTTGGTGCTCAAACTACTATCCAGGGACCACTTGCAGGCTTCAGCAATTGTGGTCTTCTTTCTTCATCATGCAAGCCTTATGTGCCTCAGCTAATAACAACTGAATCCCAAGAGATCCTTTTTATGTTTTGTTTTGTTTTTTTTCCTGTGGAAAGAAGCTGCTTTCTTGTTGCTGTTTATTTCCTAAAATACCAAAATGGTCTTGAGAATCACTAAACCTGTGCAACAATATATATGAAAAAGGAAAAGCTGTGAGTTTTATGTTGCATTTGTACATTCCTGTGCTAATTTAGGCCATATAAAGGCAGAAAAGAAAAGGAGATTTTAAAAACTGAATATCCGTCATAGTTGGCCAGCTAAAAATCCAAGATATAACCCTGTCTGACTAAGCTGTGTAGGAGGATTGGCTGCATTTCCTTTCTGGGTCCAACTCTCTTCACCATTGACATTATAATTCCAGATGCCTAAGGCCCTCTAAAATGAGGACCCACTGATAAGGTTCCTTGTGATTGCTATCCACCACAGCAGCACTGGAATGTGGGAGGGCGGTGGATTACAAAGGACGACTGCTGACACTCTTGAAGCTGAAGCATGTCATTAAACAGTAAATCACTCTGATTGAAAAACACACCAGCTTCCATCTTTCTGTTTACAAAGAAGGACATTCTCTACAGGCACAGATTGTGTTCTTGGCCAGAATAAATTATCAGCAGGTCATCTAGATGCTCCTGACATGTTACTCTTTCTGAGCCCTGCTTATATTTACAAATTACAACCCAAGATGTGTTGACTGTGTTGAAGAGTTTTTCCTTGTCGGCAATTGCTGTCAAAGCTGCTAGCCTGACACAGGTTACATTTGAAACCCAATATTAATTTACACTGCATAAGTACTCTTAAAATAAGCCTTTGTTTTCCTTGATGTCTGACTAAAAGTTCCAGATGATGATCTCAAGGGAGTTCAAGCTTGTGATTCACAACATCTGAGTCAAATGGATACACACCTGTGTATGTATTTCAACACATGCCTCAAACACACTGCTTTCTTGTATGACATCAGGAAAAAATCAAAAGAAATCAGGAAACAAAGATTGGTCCTCCACAAGTCTGCTTAATCCCTTGGTTCAATTTCTAGAAGCCTGAAGGTGTCAGGTTAATCTGTTCAAACAATTACACATCAGTATAATCAGCACTGAAACATCAAGCCCCCATCTCGTTTAGGAGGAAGTGGAGTTTTGTGTGCCAGGGATAAATGTGTTTTGATGTGTGGTTTCAAACAAAACCAAAACATCTTCTGAAGATGCGTGCTGAAGCTAGACAGAGAGTGTCATTATATACGTGAAATGAGTGCTGCCAGTATGGACTGAAAGGCTACTCTGTAAAGAAGAAGCCATTACTTCAAAAGGACTATAAAAAGCCAGATAAGATTTTATCTTTGAAGAGGTTTCCTGTGCTTTGATAAAATTGAAATTAAAGTGTTGGATCATAATGACAAGATTTGAATGAAAATGAAGGGTTCAGGAGTCACTGCAAGAAAGACTGCTGTACTTAATAAGATAGAGAGTACCATGAAGAAAGAATGTTATGAGGAAATTATATTTTGAGATGAAGCAACAGCTCAACGTATGAACCAGGAAGTTGAAGCTTGGACACAAATTAGTCTTTCCATTAGACACTGATCTAAAGCATACTGCCAAACTATTATCAACGTGGCTAAGAATAAGAAAGTCAGGGTTTTGGAATTTCCACGTAACATTCCTTCTTCATGGTTTTATCTTATGAATTACAGCAGTTATCCTTGCAGTAACACACCCAAACCCCTGATGTTCAGGAGAGTGTCACAAGACCCCGAAGTCAGTTCTGTATAAAATTGGTGAAGGTGAAAAGAAAGGTGAGCTTCATTACATTACTGTATATCAGTTCTTTTAGGGGGAGTAGACCACAATTGGGTCTACTCCCCTTGACTTGGGGAACGATATTCAAAACATTCAACCCAAGTTTAAAAGACTTAAAATAGACATATATATTTATACACACAGTGTATATGTATGACATATGTACACTTAGAAATAGTTTTTTAGTTTTTTTCTTAATCGACTTGAAACGGAAAGTGTTCAGTTTGATTTAATGTAAGACTTTGATAACGGCTATGCATTTTTCTATAATGTATGAAAATATCTGGTTTCAACTGCATGTGGAGTAGAGATACTTTGTTTTTATTATGTTTAATATAGTTTGACATAAAAGCGCTTTAGACATAGACAGATGACAAACCTAAAAACAACAGTGTACAGCATTCAGTGTGTCTTTGCTTGGTATCACGCTGCCATGTGCTCCAGAACAGCTTGAACATGCCTAGTCAGTGTTTGCTTAAGTCTTCCAAACTCTGCTAAGAAAACATGAAGCTATTCTTCCAAAGCATATTCCTACAGTTTTGGATTTGTTGCTAGAGAGCACTGTCTAACAAACCAACCACAAAATCTCCCACAGGTGTTCAAGTCTGTTGAAATTTTGTAAATGTGAAGCTCATATCAAAAGATTCATTTTCATCCATTTTCATATTATTTTAAGCATTTTGTGACACCACATACTCTCTAGATGAGGGTATTATCATTTTAAGTATATGTCTGAGGGTGTACTAACATTGAGAATGTTTTGCATTAACCCATGACTTGGTGCAATCAGTATGATTTTTATTTTTATTTTATGCAAGATCAGACTAATACACAGAGAAATACTGATTATGTCTTGCTCAGAGAGCATATTAACTACTAATCGAGTGATCATATAAATAAATCATTTTCTTCCGACTAAAAGCTTTCAGTTAAGTTTCTTACATGGATTTTCTTTTGTTAATTACATGTATTGACAAAAATGTTTCTTTACACGTTTGGTGTGTGGTATATGCTTTCTGATGTTATTGTTTTGGAATCCAGAGGCAAAGGCTCAACGCTGGCACTAAATGTTATTAGTGAATGATTCCAATTTTAAAATGATAAGGCATGACAGACTTGCTCAATAAAATACCTCACACAGAAAATAGCAACACGTTTTCCCTACAGAGTTTGTCCACATTTAAAAATGGCTTGAGAAGGCATCCTCAGAAAATGTTGGCCGTTTTGCAGATTGAAACAAGAAAGTAGGTGCTTAATAAATTTATCAATAATTTATGAACAACAAAATCCTGGTCAGTGAACTAATATTACCCTCTATTCATGTATGCCTGATATCTTTAGCATATATTTCTTCTTTTTCTATCAAATAAATTAATTTTAATTGTGTTTAAAATAATGTACTGATATGCCATGATTATAGAGCATTCCAGATTCCTAATATATAACATAGTAAAAATCAATTCTTATTGTTCAATTTTGGTTTGGCCCTTTTAGCTATCTCTGCCCTTTTAAGCTGTTATGAAGAGGGTGAGTTGATAAACCACAATGGGCAGTGAGTGATGGGGGGCTTTGTGGTCATGGAGGAGGTCGTCTGCTGGTTTGGGGTCCTGGAGGTGGTCAGATGGAAATAAAAGTCCCGTGGCATAAAGAAGGTCTTATGCTGGATTTGATGGGAGACTTTGTGTCTGTAGGTATTTAATGCAATCTGCTTTGTGACAAGTAGAAAAGTAGCAAATGGCAATGGATTATTGAATTCCTCCCTTTCTCCTTAAATGTGGTAATAATAAAACAATAGAACAGAAACACATTTTCTTGTCCCTTATCCTAAAACCCCCAAAGTGACAGGCAAATGAAAACACGCATTTGAACATAAAGATCAACAAAAAGAAAAAAAATAAGAATGACTGTATAAGGTCAAATGTAAAAAGTTTTTTTTTTAAAAATACCATACGCAGATCCTAAGAAATGTGCTAACTGAATAAGATAATTGTTTTTCTTAAAATGTGCTCTCTATATTTGTGCTAAAATAATAAAAAAATACAAAAAGAAATTACAAAAATATGCAAAGGGGCAGCAATGTAAACAACATTTTGAGTTTATGAGGAGCATTACTGGTTATAGAGTCTTATAGCTGCTGGGAGAAAGGATCTATAACTGTTTTGTGCATCTACGATGCAGCAGTCTGTCACTCAATGAGCTTTCCAGTTATGCAACATGCATGGCAGGGGGGCTCTGCCAGAAAGTGATGTTAGTTTCACTCGTGTTTTTCTGTTTTCCTGCACCTGCACTAGTCTGATGGGACATCCTAGGACAGAGCTGGTCTTCCTGATGAGCTTATCGAATCACTTCTTCCCAGCTGTAGATAAGCTGCTGTTCCAACAGACAACAAGATGGCTGATGCCACCACAGAATAAAAAAAAAAAACCCTGCACATTCAAAAGAGCTTAGACTCCTGAGCATCTCAGTCTATTCTGACCCTTTCTGTAAGGAGCATCAGTGTTTTAGTATTTCTTTTAGGTGAACTCCTGTTTACTTACATGAGTCCAAGTATGTCAGTGTCAGTTCCTGGGATGTTTAGTCATTGTAGGGGAATGATTGAGAAGTCCACTGTGTGTGAAGAAGAACAGTTTCCACACAGTTTCCTTGGGATCCCCTGTATTGCTAACACAAACTTTTGTTATAACATTATGGGAGACCAGTGATGTACTCCAGTGTCCACTGTGATAGACGGATACTGTGACAGCTCCACCCTGTCCCCTTCGAAGTTCCAGTTGAATGGTGTTAAAAGCACTGGAGAAATCAAAGAGGAAAGATCTCAGAACTGAAGGCTTCCAGGCTCCATCTAAATCAAGGTCCTGTGACCTGTGAAAGAGGTCAATGATGCCATCTTCTATTCTGACGCCAGGCTGGTAGGCAAACTGCGATAGATCTAATAAAGACCTCAAAAGGAGGCAAAAATGGTTAAAGACTAGCCTCCCCATCACATGGGTTTCATGGAGCGGGAATTCATCTTCTGTGAGTTCATTGCCACCAGTTTGTGGCTGCTGAGGTCCTTTGGGTATGCACTCTTCGGGAACACAAAGGAGGTCTTCTACAGCTGTGGTACCTTCCCCAGCTTCAAGCTCATGTTGGATATGAATCCAATATCGCCACATGGTGGATCCGTGCAGCACCTCAGGAGCATGGGTCTGATGCCATCTGGACCTGCAGCATTTCGCACAATGATCTTTCACAGCTTGTTGTGTATATGAGTACTCAATACTCACCTGGAGTATTGAGAGTGGCAGGGTTGTGGAATTAGAGAGAGGCTGTGTGTTTGGAGGTGTAAATGATGGGAAGGAATCTTCTGATGCAGAGAAAGTGGGGGTGGCAGAGAGCCAAGAGGTGTGAAGCTGTTGGATGAAAAGCAGGTAGGGGTGGAAGATAAGATGGCTTGAAGCAGTGATGACTGGATTGGGGTGAGATGAGGGGTCTAAAGCTGAAGAATTGGTTTAACTCATTTACCCACCCTATGTCACCTCAAACATGGGAGTTTGGTTCATGGCAGAAAATCATTTTTAGACTTTTCCAAATCCCACTGATTTTTTTTTTTGTTGGTGCAGCTGATTCCACCATCTACTTTCTGTTGATTTCTTTCCATTCATCATAATTCTCAGTTTATTCTGAACCTGTCTCAGCTCTTTTGTGTTTTCCTGATCAAAAAGCTCTTTAGCACAATAACAATGAAACACACCATAAAAAAGCCTCTTGACTGATGAAAATGGTCAAGCTCCATAATAAACTTGCAAAAGTGCTGCAACTTTATGTTGGACAAGACTGAAGACCTTTATTACCTGAGTGTTGGGCAAACAAACAAAGGTGAAAAGATATTTAGTATGAAATCTGCAAAAAATATTCTAAAATGCCCTACCTATCATTCCCTGCACAACCTGCAACAATCTGACAGTAGCAGTTGCCAACTGTTACTATATAAACTGAGCTTTTTGAGATACAATTCTTGGAAAAAAGCCTGTCCCAACTGGTGGACTGGTTTAAAATGGTTTTCCTCCCAGTTTAATTTTACGAGCAATAGCTGTGACCAAATGAGTTGAGGAAAGTGTTTGTTTGTTTTGTTTTTTCTTTATAATTTGATCGGATGCTTGACACACTTGCTCGGCCCCCCTTTTGACCAGTGGAAGTGCCTCTTTGAATACATTCCAGGTAGCCAAAGGCTTCTCAGCCTTTTTACATTTGATTTAAAAAAAAAAAACAGAGTACAGTTTTTAAAGTCACTCTGTGTTGCATTCACTTGTGGTGGAAGAGGTGAAAGGATTATGACACAAAGAAAGTGAAACTGTTGAAGTTTAAGTTTATGTTTAAGTTTCTCCTTTCCTGGCTAACCTATTCTACCGCTAGCCTTTGACTTTGGCCTTGCATTTTTTTTTATGAGGGACCAACAGAGAATTGACTCAATTTTCATGCTATGAATAGGGAAATTTCCAATATCAAAGCATTTTAAGCTTCAGAATGTCTGACACTACTAGGATCAAAGCAGGCCTTTGTCTCACATGGAATACTAAATAATATTTTTTTTAATTCAGTAACTTTAATTCAGTAATGAAACAGTCAACATATGGATTTGAAATTTCACTTAAAAAAATAACATTCTGTTAATTCTCTTTTTTTCTTTCAATTCTTCAAAAAAAAAAAAAAAACCAAATTGTTTATGTTTTTGAATCTGATAGTGTTCAGATTTGTGTTAGGCTGCTAAAATTGGCTTTGTTTGTTTACATTGCTTAGAGGCATTGTTGAGAAGGAGAGCTGAAAAACACAGAGCACAGTTTTCTCATACCCCAAGTCGCACCAACACCTTAGCCAAGGTACGCCTTTAACATAAATCACAAAGCACAATAACAGGTGCAATTTTGAGCCAGTCCATCATTGAGTATGTTTTGTTTTTCTCATTGCATTTTGGCAAATTGCTGTTATTAATGGCAGAAAGCATAGTTTGCAGCTCTCATTAGATGTTGTTCCAGCAGAGCCTCTGATGGATTAAGACAAGCTGGAGGCTTTGTTTGCTTCCACAACTAGCTAATATGAGCCAATTAAATGCCCTACAATCTCAGGTCATTTCAAACTAGCATGAGTACTTGGTGATGTTCAAGAATTCAGCATCATGAAGAAAATTACTTACTAACAATATAAATTTGAAAAATTTGACAGAACGTGGATTTCATATGCTTTGATAGAACAAAAGACATATTCTCTTAAAATAGTTTTTGAGGAAGCTATCACAGATCAAGGATGCAACACCCCCTTAGACATTTTTCTCAACTCATCCTCCTTGCCATAGAAACTGTTACACAAAATGGTTGGTTCTTGCACTGCAAGAGTCATGCTGTGCTTTGTGAGACTTAGACGGCAAGCTAATATACTTGTTGAGCAGAGTGTTTGATTCACACAGGGAAGGCTTATGCCCAGGTGCTTACTTACAGGGTTTATGTTTAAGTATTTCCATTCCTGGCTAAATAATGCATTTACAGTAAGTATTATGGCACATTTCTTCCAAAAGAAAACAAAACAAAACAAAAAAACCAACAAAAAAACAAATAAAACTTTCTCTAAACTGTTGACAAGCTAAACCACAACTATTTCTTCTCTTTTTTTTTGTTTACAGGTACTGAAAATATCCAGGATGACATCTTAAATTTTTAACAATTTTTAAAATGTCAAGTTGTTGAAAAATATGGATAAACTGGACTGTAATTTTAAAAAATATATTTCGGTGTACTAATTTAGATAGTATTGTTTTGCCGTTTAACTTTGCACAATAAAATAGGTTTGTAATTTAATGAAAAATGGTTCGTGAAAGCAAATTAATTCTATTTTCTCCTACTACTCTTCTCATGTGCATCATCTGCAGTAATGACTGTCATTAACTTTAAGTCCTTACTCTTTGTTTCCATTCTTTGTAGAAGTGAAACCTGGCCCAGTATTTCTGTTAACCTGTGATACCTTCCTGGAAGGGGCCATTGGCTCTGCTACTGCTTCCAATAGTTTCTTTCTCTACAGATGACACTCAGGCCACGTCTTTCTTTGTCAATCCATGTATTTGTCTTTTAAAAATAGCAGTTGAAGGAGCAATCATTGCCAATATATGCTTTGATTTTTCTGCTGGGTCACAGATCGCCATTATATATTTATATTTAATATTTCTATATTTATTTAGTGCTTTTTCTCTGAGATTAATCAATTAAAAGAGCTATTGGCTATTTGTTTCTGTAACATAGAAAATAAATGGTAGAGTAAATGGTCTGTACTTGTATAACTCTTTATAAAGTCTGGCGGACCCCAAAGTGTTTCATACTACAGCCTTTCACGCATTCACATTCACCCACCCACTGAGTACATCTGCTGTTGAATGACCACTCATGGTGAGCCAGGTTCTACTGAGGGTTTCCTCCTCATAAAATTTACTTTTACTTTCTACTGTTTCCAAATATATTCGTAGTATTAAGGATTCCAGTAAAGTTAAGGCATAAAGCTTTCAGATATTCATTTTTCCACATACTTTTTCTAGAGAACGAGATTGCTGCAGCAATTGTTCCCAATTTTCCTTGGATAGAATAAGTTTTCCCATATACCAATATTACCTAAATTTGACTACATTGTTTTAAAACTAAGGTTGAACTGGAATGTATTCCATTGCATACAATTCCAGTTTTTGGATTTAATTATTTTGGACATTGCATTGAGACCATTTGTTGTGAATTGGTGCTATGTAAATACATTTATTTGAAGTGCTTTTTATGGTGTGGAAAAAACAAAAAAGAACATATTTGCTATTTAAAAATAATCATAGCTATGTCTTAACTGAAAAGCTCTTAAATGTGCATTAAATGTTTATCTCTTGGGTGCCATTTGGGAAGGGTTGAATGGAAGTTTTCATGTTCACTCTAAACAATCCTGACTCATGTGACATACTACTTATATAAAACATTTTATACTCTGCTGTTTCCTATGCTTGGCATAAATTTATGCTTACTTCTGAACTACCTGAATGTTGCCTACATTAACCAATGTTTTAATAGGGGTATCCAGCATAACAAGACTTATTGCTCATTGGAGTATCTTCAACAGAGAACTGGCAAATAAAATGTGTCTAATTTATGTAGTCATTTGGATGGTACTCGATGGATACTGGATGTGTGTGAATTATACCCTCATGTTTGTGTATGTGCAAACTGTATCTGTTCCAGTTCATTATAGGGATTCTTTTAGGTTTGAAGTACCCTGGCACAAGTGTATAACCCATGTAATTCACAAAAAATTCTCATCCTTTACCACAGGCTCTGAAGCAATTTTCTGTCATTGTGTATACATAATTTTACACTGTGCTACATAGTCAACAAATTGCCCAAAATTAATTCCTGCAACCACAGAAGAAAACCACCATCTGGAGTGTGCAATAAATGCTTTACCACTTAACCAAACACTTGTGTCCATCTCTGGAGGCAACAACAGAGTTTTTCTCTGATGAGTAATCATGTTCCTGGAGGGTAGTTGGCATTTCCTTTTTTCTCTCTTTTTTGTCATAGGCTTGCTAATGCATCTTATACAGTATAGTTCCCAAAGAGAGATTCATCGAACCGACTGCTCCTTTTTTGGGTTCATAATAAGTAGTGAGGATTTCACTGAGATCATCAGCTCCGTGTTAATGACATGCATTTTCTGAAAAAGTTTATCCATCCAATTTGACTCTGGAGAGAGGAACTCTTCAGCCGTCTGATTAAATTAAGATTTTATAATGAGCATATCTAGGTGTGTGGACACGAGAGACAGGCTGATTTGTGGCTTGGCTATTAATGGTGATAACCCAAACCTGTTTAAAATGCTGCTTGTATCTTAAAAAATTCCAGCTTCCAGCCAGTCTCCTGATTACTTACTAGAATTTTACTAAAATTGAAAGTGTTATTCTTACTGAAAATTACATAATTATCTTCTCAAACGGGTTTTAGATAGCTGACATTACATCGTTTAAGCACATTGAGTATAAGCATGCATTTATTCATTTTAATTTGGATTTGCAACAAAGTTAATTTATGGAATTATGCTAATTAACCTAAAGCTCATATAATCGTTATGTAAATAAATCTATTGTTTAAATGATTAAGAATTGATCTGTGCAACTAAAAAACGATGAATGTGAAAAAGGACAACAGTGTGAAGTGTGGACAGAAGTGAGGTATGTTGTTGGGACTAGTACTTTTCAAAAGTGGATGTTTGTCAAAGGTCGCTTCATGGGAAAGTCAGAACAGGAGAGAAAAGAGCAAAATGGTTTGAAATGGTTTGTTGTATTCTGGTGCATTCAGAGGAGTGAGCAGCCGTTTAATTTGGTGCTGGGTTTAAGCTCCAGCGTCTTTTTTATGGTGCAGAAACAGCACAGTGTATATCTTACAAGACACAAGATTAATGGTGGTTACTTCAAACATCATAAATGGTTTTTTTGTCTTTTATGTACATGGATAAATCAATGTGAATGTTACTGCGTAGCTATAAGGGTTTTATTCTTTTTTTGTTCCTATTAACCACAAAGTGGATCTAGCTTTTCATGAGTTTATTGACACTAAATGCTACGTTAGAGCAACCAGATTTTCTTGTTTTAAACAATATCAAAAGTAAATTTTCTTATATTTAAAAATCTCTGATATATTCACCTTTGGCCATACTGACACAGATTCACAAGAAGTTTTGTTCAAGTTGCAGTGTGTGCAGCTTGTGTGTGATTTTGAGAATGACACATTGTCTTGTGTTTTCCATACAGTGCCAAATTAGGGAAAAGCAACATTAATGAAGTTGATGTAGTGGTCTTGGATTCTGTGGCATGCTTTTGGTTTCACTTGATCCCTCAGATGAATGAGTCACGGAAAATTACAGTGTTGTTTTTTAGTGGAAATCACTTTTCCCTGCTCATGGAAGTGGTCACTTCTGACATAATGTTTTCTCTATCCAGGCTGCATGAGAGGTCAGAAGATGTTTTCTGAAAAGTGAAATTGTTAATTGTTTTGTTACAATTTCACTATTAGATAATATTTTATGTATCAAGCATGTCGTGAAGGATTGCTTTTCTTTAGGTGCAGGGAACAATGTATTTATAAATTTCTGAACCAGGTTTTTGCTCAAACAGCATTCCTTTTAGGATATGTTTGTTTTCTCTCGGGTCTACCTATTATCCCAAGTTAATTGCCTTTGTACTCCCCTGCTGCAGTTTGCAAGATCTAATCTTCTGTTTCTTCAGATATAGTAACTGTATATATTTAGGGTTACGACACCGTATCTGCAGGTTTCAGGCAACGTGTAAGCTATTTTGCAAATTGCTGATGATCAAACAGTAAAGTATCCTTCATGAAGACTTGGCCATTAAATCTTTTTCAGTTTTTTTTCTGCTTGGTTTTTAAATAATTGATTATACACAGAGCTGAACAGTGGTATAGTGGTTAGGACTGTTGCCCCTCAGCCATCACACCCATTCTAACATTAAGCAGATACATAGAACAAGCCAGTGTGTGGATATGCAACCATTTTCTTAAGCTGAACAAAAACAAAACTAAAGTAATTATTTTTGAACCTATGAATAATGAAGATTTGTAACACAGCTGTAGTTGGTAAAGCTAAAAACATCGAGAGAACTACAAAACTGTTGAAACACTGAGTTCCTTTAAATCAAGGCTAAAACCCAGCTATTTAGAGTTTCCTTTGATTAATAATTATTGATTTCTTTCACTGCTCTTTATTTTGCCACTATAGCAATGTTTGTTTTTGGTATGTTTATTGTGTTTTGTATATACAGTATAATTTATACTGTTTTGTTGCTAAGATATACTTTACAAATAAACTTGAGTTGACAGCAAGAAGGTTGTGTTTCTATTTCAGCTGATCTGTATTTATGTGGATTTTTTTGTTAGATATGTGTGCATGTGTACAACCACACCTACACACCCCCACCTGACAAAACCCCCCCAAAACCTGTGATTCCATGTAGAGGGTGAACTCCTCCCTTTTCCCTCTGAATATTACCAGTCATCCAGCTCCCACAGCCCTGCAGGAAATAAAATATATGTAGAGATAATCATACATGTGGTTCGTTAATATGCAATGCAATTGCTTATTGTGTACTTCAAAACAATTTTTGCATAAAACTAGTCTAGTTTAGCACCAGAGTAAACTATAACAGTCCATTTTTCTCTCAACAATATTTGAGTTATACATTAGATTTTTTTTTATATGGTCATTTCCATTACTTAACTTTTCAGTTGTAATTTGGATATTGATGAAAGCATTTTTTTTGTCTTTCCCTACTGTTCGCACAGTAAAATCAGTGGTGATCCCCAACTGTCTGCATGACAGATGAGATATACCCAAATGAGAACATGTGGTTAAACTTTTCTAATTTGTAATCGAGTTGGTTAACAATTAGTACTGATGAGTAATTATTTACTGATGACAGGAAGTACTTTCTAGCATTCATGGAACTAACTGGTAGCTTTTTGCCTGTTACTCTTTAGTGGTTTTTATTTTCAACAACATTTTAAAAAGCTGCCTTTTTTACAAAGTCAGTGAAACTATTAGCTTTATTTTTGTTTCGGTAAAATCAAAGCTGGTTTGACGTATGAAAACATTTGGGACATTATTAAAATCTTCTGTTTCACAGTGGAAAAATGCTCATATATTTTCCGAAGATTGTGTTGGCAAACTGGCCACCTGCTCTTAGATCATACGATGGAAAGTATCCTGCTGGTCAAAAAGTGTCGCTATAAAGAGTAAACAGATGGTTTGTTGCTACGTGCCAATTTATGATGAGCTATGGGTGAAATAAGTGGTTAGTGACCATTCCAACATGCAATTAAAAAAAAACACGCAAGGATAGAAAGTTTAAGAAATTTAAAATCTTAGTGTAAAAATTATGTGGGATTTTCTGTAACTCCAGTCTTTCTGTACAAAACTTTTCTGCAACATTTTCATGGAAACTATCCACACTTTTCATGTACAAAATAATTTAAGTAAGATCCGAAAATGTATATTTATTTGGTACCCATTTTCTAATCAACGGGTACCAAAAGCACTTGAGAAAACAAGATAATTTTGGGAGATTTCTTGTTTTTTCTATACATTTTGCATTTGTTAAACTAATCAATAACAATTTTATGAAAATGTTTTACATTGCATAACAATGCAAACAGGAACTGCCATAGTAAAAAAAAAAATCATTTTAAACAGAAACATGGTTTTAGCAAAGCAAATAATATTTCACACAACTATGTTCATTCAGATGAACAGAATATTTGTGTAAGAAAACAGAAACACACTGCATGGCAGTGGTGAATATGTGTGAAGCTTTGGAGCACATTTTATGAGATATACTTGTGTTTCTTTGCATAGCTGAACATGATGATGGAATCATGATGATGACGGAATCGTCATGCAAAATACAACCTTATTTCCTGAGTTAATGTTTCTTAAGTGCTATTTACTAAGCAATTTGAGATCCATGTGGGAGAGTGTGTTGATTGCATGTACAATTCACTCAAGGATGATGAATGTAATTTTCCCATAGAAAAATAAGGCAGAATAAATTTGATCTTTGAAAGTAATTTGACAACTTTTTAAATAATACTTTTTTCTTAGTCAAATATAAACTTTTGAATTAAAAAAAGGATATTGGCAATATGTTTTAGCAGCATTATTTAATTAATAATTTTTGTCATTCCTTTTGTGTATTTTTCAGGATATTTGACAGTTACCATAGAGCCACTGCCTCCTGTTGTTGTCGGTGAGACTGTAACCCTCAAATGTAACTTCAAAACCGATGGAAGGCTGAGAGAGATTGTTTGGTACAGGGTGAGTATGCTTTCAAAGCCATTAAGCGCTAGATGGTCTTTACAACATCCATATCTGTTATTCCATCCATACAGTCAATACCAAAAGCTATTTCACATGCTTATTGTGACATTAGGAAATCAGCCATGCATGATCATTCAGTCAATAACGGAAGCCACATCACGTGTTTATGGTTGTTTTAAGGGAGCAGCCATGTCCTGTCATGCTACAGTTTTTAGGAGACAAGCTGTTATTTGGGCCAGCTGTAAGAGATGCATAGCAAAATGATCCTTGGGAATTTGTTTTCACCATCTGATGGTCATCATTGTCATTTCCTAATTGTTCACAGCTGGTGATTCAACCATCATTTAAATCCCAATTGTGCAAGTGCCACTAATAATTAAGTTTGGGTTGAATGAGGAAACAAAACTTTATGAGCATATAAGTTTGTTAAAAAAAGAAAACAAGCATGCTGTGAAGTTGTGCCAAAACACATATTTCCTAAATATCTGCTGGACATTACACTTCTGGAAAAGGACATTTGTTCAACTTCAAGACAGTGAAAAACACTTGAATATAAAAGTCGAGAATGCTTCTGCTGCCACATTCTTCTACAACCTTTTGTTTTGACTCAAAAAGAAAACTTTAAAATCATTTTTGAAAGCTATGCATATTTGCGCCAGACTTTGTCAGTGAAACTGATAAATGGTGAATGTGGGAGGTTGCAGATGAATTGTAGATACTGAAATGTCATTGATGCGGTCTGTTTTTATGAAATGCAATCTTGCTACTATTGAATCACACACGAATGATTAATGAGTTTCCCAAACAAGCAAGTGCTCAGTCACATAAGCAAGTGCTCAGTCACATGTATTGCTAAGGTGACTTTGCTGATCCCGCTTGAACTATTGTATCCCTGCTGCTCTAAATGCACCGGGTGGTTCAGACTTCCTCCAGATGCTGCTTTTTTGAGAGCCGACTGAATGTAAAAGCTCAGTTAGCTCCAAGTGATTTGCTAAAAATTCTAATTAATAACTTAACAATTCTTTTAAAAAAATAATGGTACATAAGGCATATTTTTGCAACCTGTGTAACATGTATGTTTGCTATGGCCCACTTGGTGGTTTCCCCTTATTGTATAGTTTAAAAAATGCATCTTAAAAAAGCTGTAAATTTGATTTATTTACATCAACTTTGTACAAAATGTCAGACACTTTACTGCATTTTCAAATTTATTATCTGTCCACTGCAAATGCACAGATGTCCATTCTTCTGCAAAATGTTAACATATCCAGGGCAAGCAAATGTTAGTGACAGACACAAATCTAAAATAAAGTAATGATGACAGATTTATTTTCTTTTAAATTTAATTTGCCAAAGCTATGCAGTTAAAATCCATACTCATATATATAATTTGTTTTGTTAGAATCAATACTCATACTATATAATTTGTTTTGTTGTGTAGCTTGTCAGGGATACGATCTATTATAGCATACATTTCATTGGAATATTACCTTCTATAAACTGGCTATTTGTATACATAAATTGACTTGTGACAGTTGAAACATTTACTGCGTTCATGTTTCCATCCCTCAAACAGTCAGTTGGCCTACATAAACTTTTCCATGGTCTAATTATTGACATTTTTTCATGCAATCATTACAGCTTACATTTCTGCACTTTACCCCGTAATTATTTCACACCAGGTTTGATAGCCAGAACAGTACAGCATCAGACTACAGTGACATTTACCACTGTTTCACTCCTGCAACCTCAACAAAAAACTATTCACTAATGGGCAGAATGTTATTGCTTAGCCAGGAATTTTGTCTTTGGACTTGCCTCTGCTTTCTCTATTTTATGATTGTGATATAAAACAGTGTATCTGTACTTATCTTTCCAAATGCTGACCTTTCAAGGTAGGACATAAAGAGATTTATGGCAGTTTGTCACAGCAGCGAAAGTGATCTATGATGTTAAGGGGAATGCGCAATTTCATTTAATCAAGCTGGGTCTGCATCATAGTGCATTGTTTTGCTTAAATTCTGTCAGCTTGCTGCAGTGTCCATGAATATTTGTGCTTTGAGCAACCACTTTGAGAATTGAGCTTCTTGTATTAAGTATTCTCATGAGGAAAGTAAGGAGGTTGTAAGAGAGATTTGCCCCATGTCTCTGGAGTCTGCTGCTCAGCACAACTGCTGATGAATTATAAATCAATTACCCACACTTGGCTGCCAAAGTTTCTTTAATCTCTGCCTTTTATTTGACTAAACACTGTTGACTCCTCATTTTATATCCTGTTCAAATGGACTGCGGAGTGATCTTACCTGGGGAATCTTTGCTTTTTTAAAATTCAACCAAATTACATTAAAGGCTGAATAAGCTAAATATTTCAACATGATCATTTGTCGTGCAAGTGTTTGACATATTCTGTTTGAGGATAGAGCTTTCAGACTTAATGTGTCAGAAGATGTACTGACGTTAAAGCGATAATTATTGCTGAAAATTTTTCAAACAAAACCTGCTCAAATTTCTGCAGTTATATCCAAAACTTCACACATGAAAATTATTTTCTTTGAATCCCTTTAATGAAGAATATTTTTATTTTAATGTGACTTCCCTCCATGCTAGTGAGGGTCTATTGGAAAAATTACACTTTTGGTTAGTCAGTAGCTAAACAGTTTTTCATCATTCAAGCTTTAGGTTCAGATGTTTTACTTACTATGTCTTCAGACTCCACTTCTGTCTTATCTAAAAATATTGAAGACTATTGATTTATGTTTTTCTCTTGAGCTGCTGAAGTGATTCCCAGGTCAATAGCTCTTGTGCATTTTACATCAGAGAATCTTGTTATCTTTACCCATCATACTGGATAGCTAGGTTTGTTTGTTCTTAGTTCATCTTCATGTTTTATTTTTTCTAAAAATATTCTTTGTTAAACCAGCAACATGCTAACTTGGGACAATCAACATCCCAAATCTTTGATTTTCACATGATCTCAAATTGAGGTCTGAATACATGATGTTTTGCTGTGGTGTGTGAACCAATTACATTTAGAAAATTCACAGCTTTATAGCTCATAGCACATTAAATACAGTACAAAACATTTTTTAGGTAGTTTGAATTTTTTAAATACTTTTTTGTACAAAGAATTCCTGGATTCCTGACTATGTGCCGTTTCCTCAAAAGTAAAGTAGAAAAAAGAAACTGTGTTTATGTCAGAAAGGTTGAAGAAAAACAAAATTATATGACATGCTTGTGTTCTGTGAAACCAGTGTGTGTATGTTGGTTTTATTGTTTATTTCAAGCAAGCAAAAGTGGTCTAGCAAAAAAATAGAAAAGAAAAAGCAGAACAGAAAAGAAAAAAAATATCTTTTTTTTCTTAAAAGTTCGGTATTTTTTCCCAAATATTTTCCGTGTTTAACAGAACACTCATAGTTCTAGGGCTATAAAAGCAGCATCTCCCTTAGAAATCTTGTTTTTTGACAAGATTACATTATGTGTATGGAATTATTATTTCAACATTAATTTCACTGAGGAATTCAATTCTGCCCCAAAGCTGCATGCAAGGGGGATATAAAATTCAATAATTCAAAAGAAAAAGCTCAATAATACACAGAATCCGAACACTTGTAAATGTAGAGGTGAAAACTTCTCCCAGTCTATCCTGCACAACCTCTTTTACTCTCTCCTGACTTGCTAACAACTCTCTCTTTGCACACATTTTGCTAGTGATTTCCTCAAGCTTTTCAGGTTTGTAACTATGATCACTCATAGAAATGCACGTTTGACAAAGAATGACAGATGTGGCCTTATAGGAGATTTTTCTTCCACTAAAACAGTTGCAGAGTTCTTGGTGTAGTAGGCTATGTCTGATAAAATTTGCATCTACTGGGACCCAAGAGTAATCGATTTAATTTATTTTAAATGCTTCGATGGGAGATTTATTGTGTTTAAAAGTTTCTGTTAAAATATCTGTTGACTGCATAAAGATGTTATTCTAACATTGCAGCAGCCTTTTACCAGCTGCAATAGCAGTGTAAATAGTCTTGCAATGTGGTTCCCGGCCTTGCTGGTCAGCACCCACTACTCTGCTTTAGGTTCGTCCATAAAGCATATGCTGACACATATCTGATTTTAATGACTGAACATCAAAAACACATCAAATGCCAAACAAGACAACTTTAATTTAAGTTAATATATTGTAATATCTTTTTGTACCACATGTAAAGACTTTATTTTTCATGTTGCTAGTGTGAACAAATAGTATCATTTGCAAAATCTACTTTTCATTAATGTAGGTAGGATTATATAATGTGTGTAAAAGCATCATTATTTTTGTTGCAAATATGAGTCAGTCTGTAACACACAAAACACATGTGGCTTCAACTAAGGAAAACAAAACATAACATTAGCAGATTCTTATCTTTTTATGCCTTCTACAAGCTTTTCTGATCATAATCGTATATGAATAGAACCTCTTTTGATGCTCTTATTTTGTTTCACTCAAGATAAGAAATGGAGACGAAAAGTACAAGTGAGGGAGAATGAGAGCAGCCCACTGTAATGGATGTGGTATAGCTCAGTATCTAATGTTTCAAGAGCAAATAAATGAGAACCTTTCAACTCTATATGATATTGCACTACAGGCCACATGACTGCTTTAGCGAGTGGTGAACTGGCGGACTGCGGATTAAGCACCACAGATATGTAATGCCAACAAGCTGTCCTCTATGCTTAACGTCATTGCAAATAGTGATGATGCATATTTGATAGTGGGATACTAATGTGATGGCTCTTTGGAACAAGAGTTTTAGAAAGGCAGTGCATGGTTAGATGCAGCCTCTAAAAGACAAGCACAATCATCTCATGCTTGTTTTAATTTGTGTCATTTTAATTAATACGTGCATATGAAACTTCTCCCAGTGGGCACCCAGGTGTGCTAAGCTGACAGCACAGGAGCAAGTGGTGTCTTGCTTGTTGAGTGCTCCTATGTGCTGTGTTTAATTTTAATCACTGGCTTACCCAGCTCTTCCCTCCTGCTCACCCAACCCACCCTCAACTCTGTCCACCATAGAATCTCTCTCATCTGTGACTTTACCCCTCTGGGATCTTTTTCACACCAATAAAAGTATCTTCCCTAAAACATTTTCTAATTAAATAAAAGCCTGCCTGCTAGTTGAGGCATTTTCTGCAAGCATTTGCTTGAGTTAGCTTTGTCCATTTATCCAGTTTATTTAATTTATTTTGACATGCTTGTATTTTTATCCTGCGCTCTGAGACACATCTCTCAATATTTCATGAGGTCAGGTCTAATAATTGACTTTACATGGTAGCATTTAATATCAGCAACACTAAAAAGAAAAATATACACTATCACTTACAAGCATTTTGTTCTATTCTATCAAAAAGGCTATGTATCAGTTTATATATGAAAATTGAATTCGCAAATGTTTAACTATTGTTCCATACATATTTTTTTGTTTTCATATAAAATAAATGGAGTAAACATCATCTGCATCAGATGAAACTTGCTATTCACACCCTCAGCAAGTCATCAGTGTTTTGGAACTAGGTGGATGCCATAGAAATGTTCCAGTTGTGTCAGTCTTTCCAGCGTCTGTTTGAATTATAAATGTGTACATTCTCAACTTACCCACTTGTTTACCTAAATTGTTTACTTCTACATTTCAGTCCTTCATTCTTTCACTGCAGAGGAACTGCTTATCTTTGTTTTGAAGGACAACTGTTCATGCGGCATCAATGCACCGAGAAGTGAATCAGAACAAGTTTAGATTGTTTCCTACTGTGAGTTTCAATGTCTTGATTGTCATAAATATTTGAAGTTGTAGCACAAAAACACAATGGCTTCAAGCACATGCTGCATGTGAGACACAAGGAACAGTGATTCTTTACCTGCTGCTGAAAATCTCTCCAACCATTTCATGCTAATCGGAGTTGGCATGTTAGACTCTATGCTGCTATTATGTTTTATGTTCTCAGTTCTTGTAATAGAGAACGAATATTTGATATTGGTTTACATCTCTTCACATATGTCGAAGCTGACATTTATGTTCAGCCTTTTACAAAAATCAATTGCTTATAATATCCAGAAAGGGCAATAAGAAAAGACAGCCATAAATTGTAATTGTCAGCCTATGTAATCTCTGGATGCTTTTCAAGGTTTAATGAAGCCATCTGCCTCCACAAATTGATAGCTTTGACAACTCTCCCAGAGTTGTATTATGAGAGTATCACAACTGTATATATGGATTTTCTGGGGAAAAAAAACAATCTATAATCTATCTATTGTGAAAATATATTATTTTTTTCTAAATTATTTGAGTAAGTCGTATGTGTTTTCTTAGATTTTCACAGTTTATTTAATTTGAATTATGAAGTACTGTATGGTGCTGCATTTTTTTTATAGAGAGGTGTATTCAGGTTATCAGTGAATCTGGTTTCCTGTCTATCTAAATGCTTCACCATGGGTTCAGCAATGCATCTTAGACCTTCTAATATTTTTTTAACTACATTCAATGACCCTTTATTTTTTATTTTTCATTATTTGTTTTATTTAGTTGGTGAGCTTTCATGCTGCATGCACATTTCCTAAGCACTGACATATTGCTTACTCTGGCTGACATTTGTATTCAGCCTTATTCATTCTGGTAAACTTAAGAGTATTTGCAAACTGCCTGCAAAAGTGAGCTCTCAATACCAATATCATTTCCTATGGAGCACATCTAAAAGCTCAAAAAATGGCAATAGAATGTTTCATATTCATGAGTTAGAATTGCTGTCAAAGTTGAGATGTAAATCCAATTCAGAATCTGTGGCAAAACTTAAACTTCACTTTTTCCAGATGACCATTATCCAATATGACAAAGCTTGAACTTTTTTGGTAGGTCTCTAGATATTCAAAGGTGATAAAAACATGCTTCAAAACACTTGCATTCTAACTCTAAATGCAGTTAGAATGAACTACAAAGTGTTCACTCAGAGTAGCTGAACGCAAATTCAAGTCACATGTTTTAGATTTTTTTAAATATAATACAATGAAAAACATTCATCATCTTCCTTCTTCGCAATAACCCATTACTTTGTGTCAATATACCAGATAAAATATCACATAAAATTGCAATAAAATAAATTTATTTATACTTGTGCTTTTGATTTCAAATAATTTGGAAAAGTTCAATAGGAATGGATACTTTGCAAGGCGCTCCAGTAAACTGTTCTCTGTCTAATTGTTACACCCCTATTTTTCACAAAATAATTTAAAAAAAAACATTTTTCAGATTTACTCGTGGCCCACATTTGATAAATCCAATTGAAGATGCTGACAGTGTCTAAGCATGATATAACAGCTATGCAAATGACTTATCTCATGTAGTCGTCAGCCAAGGAATGTAGAAATGCATTACCTGAGGGCAATGTGTCACTAGATTTAAGCTTCTTCCTGTCATGTGCTGCTGCCAAATTCAGTGGCAAAGATATGTTGCTGGATACTTGCCTGAAAAGTGGAGTGTTTTTCTAGCCAGTAATCCTGTTGCTTGACTGCAGAGAAACACAGGAGGCGTCATATGTTAAATCCTAGTTCAAATTCTTCAAGACAGGGTTGCCTGGGCAACTGGAATCCCTGACTTCACAGGAGAGCTCACAGAGCGAGTTCGCACAACACACTCCTCTGGGGGTTTTGGGTGTCTAACTTCCTGCTGTTTAGTCCCCAGGTGTGAAAGTCTAGTTTCAAAATTTGCTGTCTTAGGTGTCATCTACTGTTTTATTGTCGCATACAAACAATTCATCTACCTATATGCCTCCTTGTATGTTTTTCAGCCTGGTTAAAAGTTCCATTTATTACCGTAAAGAGTAGCACAGATCAGTATCTGCACGACTCAGTGTGAGTATGTGCCAAAAAAGGCTTCAATGTCCATAGTGCTGATCAGGCTCTGAAGGTCAGGAAAATAAACATCACTTACATCATTTGCTGTAGAAAAAAACATTCTTGGATTTATTTTTTGCTCTTCTTTTACAGTGCAATATTTTCGTCTCAAGGCTGTATGTAATCATCATTAATATTTCTGATTCTTACCTTTTTTTTCATGTATTCCTGCTGCTGTTAGGCAATTAAGATGACAGTTTGGCTTACTTTTGTCTGTAAGAAAGTGCTAACTGAGTCATTTAATTTGTGTACTCTGCTGTAACATGTTTTGCCTTCCTCTTTAAACTGCTTGTTTGGCCGTATAATATTATTAAAGTGAGGAAATAAGCATCACAATACCTTCATGTTGCCTCTCTGTATGAGAAGAATCAACTTAATATTTATATATGTGTATCATATCAAGCCAATATTGCATTTTATGTACATTAGTTGGGAAAATCATCTGTTCTGATCACCAAAGAACTTAATGTAAGGCCTAAATGTTTTCCTGCAAAAATGCAGGTAAGTTCTGCCTTTTTGCAATAGCTTTGTGGCATGTTACATAAGATGTTTATTGTCTTTTCCAATTTTCTGTTTTCAATACAGTCTAATTTTACTGACTGAAAATCTCAAGTGCAGACGTTTTTGCTTGTTCTACGAATGCGACTGGCAGAATTTCAAGAGATAAATGCATAATTATGATGTCAAAACATTTGCATATGGGCAAAACAATAAGATTCTTATTTCCATACAAACATACATAAAAAGAACATATCGCTTTATATTGCTTTTACAGTCATATTTTTTAACTTCTGTTTTGGTGGTGAAATAAGTAATGTAATTCCCCTTGAAACTGAGGTATAGACTTCTGCCATCTTCATTAGCCTGCTGCTCTGTGCCGAATGTGGTACCCCCAGGGGAATAGGAGATAAGGTGATATGGATCACTGCACTGCAACCTTCTCCTTTTAAGGATGTCACTGGGGCAAATAAGCAGCCTGTTATACAAGGAATGATAATTACACACTTCATGTCGCCAAAGTACAGGATGAGTCCCTTTTGTTATCCACAAATGCTAATGGAAACAAAGGGACAGATCATTGCTATTCCTGTCTGAGAGCTTTTGCTTCTAGTGACTGGGATGACAATGGGATATTTTGTCTCCATGCTGCCTAGAGTGTATAATACCTCCCCATTGTCAGCATCTCCCAGAGCTCCTGAGGCATCTATCAAAAGCATACTCTGGATCTAATTAATGAGGTAAATGAACAAATGATTGTGAGAAGGGAAAAAAACCCGCTATGAGGTCACTTGATTTTTCTTCCCCTACTGACTCATTTTACCTCATCACTGTATAATTAAGACATGCTATAGTTCAATTGCTATAACATACTTATTTACATTGGAGAATAAGTGGATGTGAAGCATGGTTAATTAATTTCTCTATAGTAGACTGCAAAAGTTTGGTTTATAATTCACCACACCAAGGAGAAAGAGAATAACTGATGAAATGATGACTTATAAGGACATATGCCAGCCAGGAAATCATTTATTTTAGATGGCAAGTACCTTGCTTCTGCTTGTGTCTTTTCTAGGCTTACTGTCTTTTTTTTAATACATTTTCAACAAATCTTGAAAAATTATAATCCCCCAAGCAAAATCACCAATACCAGATTTTTGAAATCTATTCTTACCATCAGAGAATGATTAAACAAGAAAGTGATTACTTAGCGATTAGGAGTGGATCAGAGCCTCTTTGTGACATTTGCATTGGAGGAGGAAGTCATTTTCATGCCAGAGGAGTCTTAGCCGTGGGCTCTTCTCTGGCTCAACAACACACTCTGGGGTCCTATGGGGGTATAAATGGAGCAAAACTATTACTTTTTTAGTTTATGCACTTTGTAGCCTCCTTTCTTTGATACTTTTGATGAACTGTGTTTAGATGCACTTTCACATGCTTAAGAAATCAATAATAAACACAGACAACTAATGTGGTTTTCCACTTCTTAATTCATGTACTTCTTTTTATAAGAGTCCTTTGTGTTAGCTGATTCTTTTTTCTTATTTCTGTTTAATATTTTATAGAGTGTTTATGTGTTACTGTGATGCAGTTTCTGCATGTGGACAAATTACGGAGTGATTCTTATGTTTATATATTGCCCAGCATTTCTGTGACTTATAAGGACTCTAACCTCACACACTAACACATGACCATCACAAAGAGAGGCTTTTGAACACTTTGCTGATGATATGGCAGACTGCACTTCACCTCTATCTCCCACAGGACACCGTGTTCATGATTTTCTGAAAGATTTTCAAATTTCAAATTGTCAGACCACAGGTGAGTTTTTCATTTTGCCATCTTAAGCAATTTCAGGCTCAGAAAAGGTGCTCACATTTCTGAATCTTGTTTGTTGCATCACTGCATTTTAACTCACTTTTGTTGATGCAGCAGCAAACTGTTTTCACTGGCTCTCATTTTCAGAAGTGCCCATGCGGAGATTTACACTACACAATCATGTCTGCTTTCAATGCAGTACCGCCTCAGGGTTTCTTATTCATTTTGTCCTGGAATTTTAAAGGGGTTATAAATAGTTGTCATATTTTTCACAGCATCCAAACCTTTTTACAAAGATGGGGAAAAAGTACTTTAAAGAATTCAGGCAGTGCTTTGCCTTCTACAGCAAGTCATTTGTCTTTTCTAGCGACACATTATCCCACTGGTATAGGGATACAGAAATGACCTATAAACCTTTTCACTTGCTGACATTGTCATTTGGATTTAGACATTACTAAACATGTCAATATGTCATGATTTGTTTATGTTTGCAGCTTCTAATCTGCTCTAAAGTCACACGACAACAAAATGACAACAACGACATTATAATTTTACTTTGTAATAAACTAAAAACAATCTGCTATTTACAATTCAAAAAAAATTTTTATATGGCACCTCATCGTGACACTCGACGCACTTTACAAAAAAGTAATTTCTCTTTAATCCAACACACATTTCAATTGATTCTAGTTATCAAACAATGTATTAAGTTCAGATCATTGTTAAAATTAGCTTAAAAATGTCTATCTAAGGAAACCAGGCTAATTTCATGGAGTCATTGTGCTTGCAGAATTCACTTATCCTGGACGAGCACATAGCGACAGTGCTGCTTGGATTGCGTATGCATGCATGTAGGGGAGAGGAAAAACTCCCCTTTGAGAGTATGAAACCAGGCAAGAGGCAATCTGCCAAGACCAGCAGTCTACATGTAAATGTTAGTTTTTGTTCAAGTAATATTAGTGTAATATTAGTTAAGGTAATATAAATGCATTATCGGCTTTAGTAAGAATCACAATGACTGTGTCTTCACCACAGTCTGACATTTACACATTAAATTTACACATAAATCACATTTATCCACAAACATAATGGATATTAGATAGTAATTATTTCTATGTGAAAAAGTTGGTTTTGAGCATATCTCACATTAGCAGCTAGCAACTCCTCTAACACTTCAGTTCAGAGGATACTTGTTTGGTAACATTTAAGCAATGGAGGATTCCACACTTCTAAATTATTATAGTATGTGATGCAAATGTGAGATATGCTCAAACCCAACAGAATTTCCAATGGGACTTCAATGTATTATAACTCAATGTTTTGCCACCTCAGACAGTGATTGTCTTGGGCTATATTAGTATGAGATTTCACATGGTGTGTGTGTGTGTGTGTGTTTGTTTGTTTGTTTATTTATTATAATGAGAAGTAGAGATTGCAAATACAGCTTTCATGTTGTATTCTACAGCTGTTTTACATATTAAGCTATCAAAATTCCATTGCTCATGGTTGACTTGTTTCTTTTCACACTTGTAACCCTCAACCATCATTTTAGGTTTAACATTTTTATTTTTTTAAACCCTTATCATATTTAATAAAGGCACGCCCATACTTGAAAAAAAAAAAAAAACTGTTGTTAAGCAGCTAATATTGTGACATTTTACAGAGACTCTTAATTTATACACGACAGGGCATAGGTTTGTGCAAAGGGTGTTCTCTCTCTGACTTGGGAAGTCATAATACAAATGATTAGATATTACATTGCACCTGACAGTAGGATTGGGCAATAATTTAAAGTTTTATCATAATTTTTGTGATACTATTGTGATAAAAAATAAAATGACAATAAAAACTACTTATTACTTATGTCTTAGATAACATAAGACATAAGTATGTCTTATGTCTTATGACAATGACTGGGATTGTGTGTCACATTAATCATTGCCCCACAAACACAAATACTGCTCTTGAAAAACATTACTATTTGCAATACTCTTCTGTAGGACACCAGTCACATGCAGACGTTTGATTTATATGTGATTTATATAGACATATATTTTGAAATATATGTCTATATATTTCATATATTTTGAAATATATGTCTATATTTTCAAATATAGACATATATTCAAATGTATTTATATTTATTGATGGTTAAATTGATGAAACTGTGGAGAAAGGAGTAAAACTAACAATCCTCTGCAAAATGGACAACTCTGGGGGTTTTGCTTTTGCTTTGAAAGCTGCCTTGGAAATATGCAGGTGCTGGGCTATTCTTCTGCAGCATTCATTGTGTGTATAGTTAAAAAAAGAAGTCTAATGGGTCCAGAATACGCTAATGTGTTTGTAAAATTAAAATGGTTTCATTAATGCACAGTTCATTATTACAACCAGTGACACACTGTTCTCTGAATGTGAAAAGGACACTATGAATTTTTAAATGATGGGTTTAAATGACCCAGTCACCGATCAGAGCAATAATATAGACTTGGCCCTGTCATAACTAGACCAACTCTGCAGCCAAGGAGAAACAATTAGAGTAAAGCTTCTCTTCCCCCAGTGGGTTAAATGCAAGTGGAAAGAGATAGGTTTTGTAATAGATTTTTATCCGTGTAAAATGAGATGCTGACCTCTAGGTTCAAGACATTCAAAGGCAACAGAGGAGTGGTACAGCACAGTCCCACTGGGGCTAAACGATATTCATCCAGGACATCATTCTTATGCTGGGTCTGAGTCACACTATCAGCCATGACAGCTGCTCATCATGGCACTTATCGCCAGAGAGCCTCTAAGGGTTTTGAAAGACGAGATTGCATCCGAGCAATCAAGTTCTTTTTTTAAATGCCATCTCGTAGCTGTCGAGTTGGTCTTGTTATCATGTCATCTTCATGCATGAATGAAAGGGCAGCACTTTAAAATTGTATATCTTGTTTTTAAAGCAAACTTTTTTTTTATCTTTCTATTCCCTAATATGCCTGAGAACTTGTCCTTGTCTGTTGCGACATTGTTTTTAATCCAACACTCCAACATATATTTAAATCAACCACAGACAGATTTTTTCACTCATTAATTATCCAGCATTTTTGGATATACTTTTACTGACTTAAAACTATTTTGTGTAATTCATGCAGATTGTAATTTAATGCTGATCTAATGCCTTGCAAACAGGACCAACAGTGACACAATAAGCTAGAAAAGACTGAATTTGCAAGGTAAGATAATCCTATAGACCATAACAAGTACAAGAAACAATGAAAGCATTTTGACACTATGTTTCAGTTACCTTAAAATGAGCTATTATGGTATATTCTACAAAATTATTAGAATTGATTAAAACTTTCATTCCAAACCGCTTCTAGGTATTTAAAAAAAAAAAGAAAAAAATAACGATTCTGTCAATTAAAACTGTTAAAACTATGACAACCTTTTTAAACATTAATGGCTTGTCTACAATGGTTTTATGAGTGTCATTTCCTGTAATGCATTCTGTAAATATTGAGCAATGTTTACAGACAGTTTTGAGTGCAAACAGTTTTCTCATTTACATCTTACATGTTTACATAGTCCCTGTGACATTAATCAAGTGTAGCTCATTTTCTGCAGCCACCCACAAACGCTTTATAATTAATTTCAGAATCTAAGTCTGTTGTCTCTCATAAAACATTTTGCTTTGCAAAAAATGTTCTGCAATCCAGTTGAAGTCTTTGAGACAGAGCAAGTCAGGGGAATTTTATGTCTATTAGACCACTCATCCCCAGGGTAATTTTGAGTCCCCACAGGTAAATAAAAAATAATAATAATGAGCTAGTGTTTATTGAAATGTGTGTAAATGCATGGCATTTCTGAATTTATCTACCTGATTTATACTGAAATGCATTCCAGTCTTAGTGAAACTTTGAATAAGAGTATGTGTTTACTTTATTTCACTGATTGGTTTCATCCCAGTTTCCCTCCAAATTCAATGACAAAAATGCATAAGAATCAAATCATTTTGTTGGGTGGAGGTGGAAACAAACAAAACAAAACAAACAAAAAAAAGCTTTTAGTAAAATGAAAACAAAAAATCATGAGAACTGTATTTTTAAATTCTTATTTGATTTGGAGCACAGATCTGTGTCCTTGGTCATCTAAATTCATTTCTAATTATTACATTTATATTAACTATGATTATACAATATTATCCATTTTCAGATTATTGTTTATTTTTTATTATTGTAAGCAAAAAATATTACATGTTATCAAACAGCAGTATTCAATTAAAGCAAACATATTTCTTTTTTCAAGATAATGGTTCCAGTTAATTAACCAATCTCTAATGTGTAACTAGATCACATACTCTTCCATGTAAACATTAAAACAAGTCTGACTGATCTGTTACTTTTTTTTTTAGAGCAGAGAAAAGGAAAACCCCAGTTAATTTCAGATGGTCTGGAGGGTGATACACAACCATTTGTATTCCCAGAAACTTAGTATATGTTTGTCTAATGACAGCACGATTTTCATTTTGAAATTTTGTATTAGCTGTGTCATGCGTTTTGCCTCTGCTCCAGGGTAGTAATGTAAAAAGTGTTAGGTCAGCATTATGGAGTCTTTATTTAATACATAGTGAGCAGCACTTTAGGCCTTTATCAGCTGAGGCACACTCAAGTAACTTTGAGCCTGGCTGGATCATCCTACCCTTTTTACACACTTTATGCTCCAGTTCCTTCTGATTTACAAATTGCACACTTTGTTTAGCAACCCACCACCCCCATATTCTGATGTTAAACAGCTTTTCACAATCTAAGCCCTACAAAGAAACATTTATAATTTAGTTTAGTCTCTGTCTGCCTTGATGATGAGTCACATGTGCTGTGTATTCTGATCGATCACCACAGAGACAAATGTTATGTCAGAGGTCTCCAAATGAAGTATTGACAGAAGCATGCACACATTTTCTCTTTGAATGCCAGAGATTCTGTTTGTTCATACAAGATGGATAAATAGACCCGAATATCTCCTTGCCATTTTTCTACTTGATAGCAGGTCAAATAGATCTTACTATAAATAAAAGAAACAAAGTAACAGATCAAAACAGTCAATGCGGAGACTGCAGCCTCACCATCCCTCCACTACAGTATTGTTTAAATGCCAAATATTTAAACGTTCATACCTAGTTCTGCACAAGGATTGAATCTCTGCCCATGAACAGCTGAAAAGAGTATTTTTACTAACACTGTATAAACTGTATAAACATAACTTTGTTTTCTGTACTGTTTAACATTTAATCAGATTAAACCTCCCATGTTTAGGTCAGTTAGAATGATCAAAATTGTTCCCATTTGCGAAATGCTAGAATATTGTGAAATTCAGAATCTTTCCATACACTAAGCAAGGAAAGTTAGGTTTATTTAAAAAAATTAATTTTGTATTTTTGAGTGGTTTTGGAATGGCCATCATAAAACACTGATCTCAGGAAGTGTGTGAGCATAGATGAAAAAGTGTGCGTGAAAGAGGCAACCTACAAATGTGACTCAATTACGACGTTCTTTTTTTGTTCCACCTCTCTTACGAACTGCAACAAATATTACAAGATTACAAGAAATTCATTTTCTCATGCTAAGTTTGACTCTCTGGCTTGATGCATTGTATCTCAATTGCTTTAGTAATCCTTTATAATCATGTTTGCTTTATTGAATTGAAAGAATGCAGTTATTGGATTTATTTTTGGGACATGATTTTAGTTTACTTTTGGTAATTCCAAAAGAAAGTGGATAACCCTGTTATGGGCACTGACATAAAAGTATGCCCATAAACAGGGTAATCAAAAAGGAAAAGAAAAGGCACTACAGTAATATATTTTTGCTTTTGCATGGTGCTTACAGCTACTCTTTTGTCCATAGTAAATTATATTACATTACTTATGGTTAAAATAGCTGTGTAAAAACTATAGCACTGATTATTAGTTGGGAACACTGGATTTGTGGGACAAAATGACCTACAAAGGATAGATATGTTTTCCTGACAGAAAATAAAGAGAGCATTTTCTCAGCATTTAGACAATTTGAAAAGCTCTTGTCACTGCTGCCACTTAAATACTTCTAGTTCATTTTACTCAGTTAAGGATCGCTCCAAAGCAGAAAAGACTATTCACCCATATCCCTGGTCTGCTCAGTCAGCCTAGTTGGTATAAACCAAATAGATAGAGCAAATGGAACTTTATTGGTAATGCATGTTGAGTTATTGCTATGGCTTAGTTTAATTTAAAATGTTGGATCTATTTATGTGTGGTCTTGTGGTAAAACAGTGCAACAGTGAGCTCACTGCGCCATTGCTGTTATTTAAATTCTAATTTTGAAAGGATGCATATTTGTCTAATATTGAACTATATAGTGCTCTGGATATTTCTGTTCAAAACACAAAAAGTCAGTGAAAGACAGAGCTCTGCCAACAAATAGGATTGTTTGCTCTTTTTTCCTGATGTTTTACATCTTTGGAGTCACTGCCAATGATATTAAATTAGCTATTATATATTTTTAATGACTTTGAAATAGCTTAGCTTGGATTAAATCTTGTGTGATCTTTCACTAACTGCATCTCTCACACTGAGTGAACATGTCTGCCAGCTTGATTTAACCAATAGAGTTAAGTTTACATTTCAAGCACCAGCCCAAATTTAGCATAACACATCTCTTGAGTCTTCTTGGCATTCAGGAATGCTGAGACAGTTGCCTTTTTTGGAGTTTACTAATTCATCACGGCAATCAACTGTAAAATACACTCACTTTAAATGCCAGTAAATCCTTTGAGCTTTGCTTTTTTTCATTTTTAAATATTTAGAACATTGCCAACTGATGCATTTTATCATGTTAATGAACTTGTCAGAGTCTGGATGATACACATTGAAGAAGGGTTCTCATTTATTTTTCTGTCATGTTCTGAAAACACTTAGATTTTAGCATTTTCCTATAACTAATGTCTCAAAAGGAAACATAAAAAATAACAGCTGGTATCAGTTTGATAATTTTCACTACTATTTGAAATGAGTTGTCCAATGAAATTATACTTTTTCCCCCCTCTTTTATTATATCCATTTCAGACATTATGGCACTCAGAAGTTTATCCTGAGCACCAGCCAACTGCTTCGTCTTCATATCTTATTTTCTTCTAAATTTCAAAGCAATCACCTTAGAAAATGCTAAAAGTCCAAGAACTCACTTTCATCTTTAGGCTCCCTTATAATTATTCTGAAAGCCATGATAAAGTGCTGCATTTAAAGGCCTCCATCTCAACTGGGAATTTATTTGGTCAGGGTAAACCCTTTTCTTCACCACGCTTATATCTGTGGCCTTCTAGATAAAGTAATTATGCAAAATTTAATTCTTTTGCTGTTTTTTCTTTCCCTCAAACCTGCTCTCTGTGTCATTGTTGGAACTTTTTTGAATTTTGTTTGATAATATTTGATTTTTTAAATCAAAAATATTACTAAAAGAGATTAGTGTTGACAAGATCACTGCAGATCTAATGCAGACCGCAGTTAAAAAGTGCAGAATTGCATGTAGATTATAGTTCCACTCTAGCAGTCTATGAATGATTTACATGCAGTTTCTTTAGAGCAGCTATTTAAAATTCATTAATGTCGTCTGAAATCTTTTAAGAAACCAACATGTAGCCATTTTTGTTGAGCCAATAAGCATTTCCTGATCACACAGGGGTCCTGTATAGAGATTTATCAACTATTTCTTTATCTCACTTAAACAAAGTTTATATTAAGCTCATAAAGGCATGGATTAGAAAACGCCACTTTAGTAGTCTCAATTAAGAGCTGGATGTTCTAATCTTGTTTGATGAAACCATGATGTTGCCATGCTGACACACACACTCAAGTGGAAAATCACTAAAATATAAACTTTCATAGATGGCTGGCTCCAAGGGGTGTGCTCCTAATTGCTGTCAGTTCTGTAAGACAGAATATGAGTAAGATACAGTAAGCTGCAAAAAACAGTTTACTGTAGCTGTGTATTGTAGTTGCTCAGTATCATTTACTAAATAGTGAATTTTCTGAGTCTTTCTTTTATGGTTTTCTTTTCATGCAAGCAAGTTCATTGTCATTTATTTAATACACTGTAAAAAAAAAAAGTGATTGAAAATACACACAGCAGCCACTTTATTTTGTTAGCTTTTCCAGTGTTTGGAACCTCATTTCCTTCAGGACTGTGCTAATTCTTCATGGAAAGACTAAATAGTGTGGAAAAACATTAATTTCTCACATCATTACTCTGCCAGAACTGATCAGGGCAAGAAGAATTCATACATTTTGTGTGTTTATCATCAAAATTCTAACTCTACAATTTAAATGAAAAAGAAAATACAGACGTATTGGACCAGGATCCATTTTTTAAATCTGCTGTTAAATTTTATTGAGCCTGTTCAAACTGGAGACATGGTATCGTTTTCTTAGGTAACAGGAATGGTACTTCCTCTGTTATTGTAGTTAATCTGCTTCAAGATTCAACAAGTTGGGCATTCAGGGACAGTATTCTGAATATCTTTGTTTTAACTTGGGCTGTAGTGATGCACTAACCTCGCGATACAATACGATACGCAATATTCTGCTCATAATACAATATATTTTCAAGATTTTCTAAAATATTTTAGAGGGACAGAGTGATTTTAGTAACATTTTGTGACTGTTCCATAGACTTAGATTGAATTAATTGAACTGATGGCGTAATACTGGTGTAATAAATGTTTTTGTTATACATTTGCTTTGTTTAAATGTTAATTGTGTGACCTTGTGCATTTGGTTATGCAGAAAATTAACTTTTTTTTTATTCATTTATATTAGATCATGTAATTTATCTATTTCATTAATAATTGTAACTGGTTGTTTCATTACATGTCATTTTTAATGTACATGTGCAGCTGGGTAAAAAATGTCATGTGTGATAACTGTCATTTAATTCATATGGATTTGACATAAAACTCAATGTAGGATTTAATGTATTGATACAGATGAAAAATCGATACTTTCTGAGGGAAAAAATATCAATAAATATCATGGAATCGATAAAATTACACAGCCCTGGTTCTAACAAGTGATGTTTGGGCTACTTTTACTTTTCTAATGCCTTAGACCATTTCCTTGTTTTAGCAAATTATCTGATTTGCCAAATCAGATAAATTGGCAAATCAAATTATCATGAAAACCCCAATAGATCAGTATTTTCTGTAATACCAAAAATCATGATTTGGTCAAAGGAGCTTAAATCTTTTGTCTTACACTGTCTAATTCCCAAACATTAGACGTCATCTTCATTACATCTTGATGCCTAAATGCATTGTGTTGTTCCTGTCAGATATGTTGATTTGCTATTTGTGTTAACAAGAGAATGAAAAGGTTAACCTAATGAAATTGCTTTTAAGTGTACATCTAATCAGCATTTGAACAAGTGTTTTAGACTTTTGCACGTGTGAATGATGTTGCACATTTGAAATATGTTTACATTGCTCATTTGAAGCTACTTTGTGTTATTTAGCATTCATTTAGGAAAACAAAGAACTTAACTGAGCAGCAAAACTGGTTTCCTTAATTTGCATATGACCATGAATTAATTTTCATTAATTCATTGTTTTTTTCCCCTTCATGAGCCATGTTTGACTCTATGAAGGAGTCAGAGAGTCTCCTTCATAAAATAAAATCCTAAGTGAAGGATTTTATTCCTTCACTTAGTACAATTAAATTTAAAATTCTACCTGGTAACAACATGACTCATATTTAGTAAAGTGTTTTGACATTGCGGATCAGATTTAAAATGTCTTGTCTGTTTACTCGTTCAATTACACCATTCAAATGAGCACATATAAGGCAGGAGTACATAAAACCAGTAAAAATTTATTGCATTAGATAAATCTGTCCCCAGGTTTCTTGACGCATCTCTCAGAAGTAGTTAAGTTATCACTTAAGTCATTTTCTCACACTATCAAGTAGCGGGCACAAAACATACAACTCAAACAAACTACTGATAAATTGAGTCTAGAACAGTCTAGGAGTCTAGGAGATAAACTGAATCATAATGTAGTTCTGATGTTCCAATAGCATGCTTTGATGACAACAGTCTCATGCAAACATATCTATGGTGACATTTTTCAAGATAACAAAGCATCTGATTGGATCTGATTTATTCACATCAATCAGACTTTATTGCATATGCAATCCCTCTCTGCTTTTCTTTGCAACAAATGCATTTTGAAAATGTCTCAAAGTGCAACTCAATGACTGTGGAATGTTTTGCTTACAAAACTTACATCCACTAAATTCAATGTCTTAAATTATCCAATAATCCTGCCTTTGCATCAGATCTATTCAACAGCAATATATAGTGAAAGAATGGACAATATAAAGATAGGAATCAACAAGTATTAAGTAAATCATTACAAAGACAAAAAAGCATTAGCAATTCAACATAAACAATTTTGGATCTCATTTTATCACTTTACTTAGAACCTAAATGGCTGAAGGTCAAATAATACAGAATCCTAACCTTCAACAATAAGATTGTTGAAGATTAGAGATGCACTAGATGTTATGGACTTGATTATTTTAGATGGATTTGATTATTTTAGATGTTAGAAATTTGAGTCCCTGAAATGGGCCGAACGACTTGACATTTTGCTTGGATTTATCCCTAAAAATGTAAGACAACTTAGACTTGAAAAATTGACTTGTGAACATCGCTGGATGTTTCTTCGCTAATGTTCTCAAATAAGCCTCTGAGGTCTTCACAGCTGCTTTTATACTGTGATTAAATTACACACAGGTGTGCGTGCAGATAAAGTGGCATCTTAAGGCAAATGAATGCACTAGATTTTGTTTAAGTCCCATGAATTTTGTGGTTGTGACAAGGTGAAATTTCTCAAAATAAGTTACTGTATGTACCCGCTGAAAAAGACTGAATTAAACTGTAATTTCCTATGCTTTTTGCCGTTTTTTAACACAAATGGTAATGTTCCACTCAAGTCACTGCATTGAAAAGTGACATTAAAGACTTCTACATTGTAAGTTGTTTTTTCCTTCCAATCTCTCCAAAATGACAAAAGAGCCTGAGGTATTTTTAATCCTATGCTTAGTTCACAAGCATTCTTGTACTAACAAATAAGTGGACAGGCATACATTACTACTTCAGAAAGGTGAGACCTTTAAAAGCTCTTTTTTCCCCTTTGGTTTTTGCACCACTTAGCTCTGTCTCAGGCCACTGAATGCATTTCATATTCTGATGTTTCGATATTACTAGCACACTGCAGAGATGTTTGTGACAAACCTTGAAATGTATTCTCATGTAAAACCTTTGTACTTTACTCAAAAGACTCTCAATCACACAATTACTGACCTCCACAAACAGATTACCTCCTTACGTTTATTTTTTCCTACAAACATTAGGAATTATTAAGGCTTTGCAGATGCATTGTGTACTGTACTCAAATAGATCCCTGAGGCCTTTTTTTACTCATGCATGTTGACAGCCCATGCTTGGAGCAGACTTGAAGAAATGCATTCAACACAAGAAACAGAACTAATGAGAGGAGATTTGTGTAAACAGGACAAATTCTACTCTCCTAAACCAAGCTCTCTTTTTGTCTTCTTTTTGTGCTTTGCTTCATTAGCCAGTGTTACTTCTTCACACTGCTCTAAAATCTCAAAGTCCTCACTGGATGACTAAAACCTTCTTGAGGCATATGTTACATTATGTTTTTTACAGATAGGAACAAGGTCTCACCTGCACTGATACCATTCCCTTTTGTCCAGTTTTCCTGTGGTTTCTCTTTTCATTGTCACAAGCAGGTAAACACGTATGCCTTAACATGCTTACATTATTGTTTTGGTGCTCAGTTTCTGTACTCTAATTGGGAACCATTGTGCTTGGTGTATCTAAATACCAATGTTCTTACTGATGAACTGCGCTTACAAATGCTTTTCCCTACACTGCACCTCTGTACGCAGCAAGTATAAAACCTTGCTGGGAATTACATTGAGAAGGATTCACTATCTTACGAAATGCTTTGTGCAGCACTACTTGGCTGAGTTGTGTCTTGAGCTTGTCATTAGAGCAGCTGATGGCTCTTCTCAAGAAGAATGTGCCCAGGAGGAAAAGGACAGAGATCAAATGAGTGGCTAGTCTCTCAAGTCATATCTGATTAGTTGCTATGTCCAGACACCTCACGCTGTGGGGTGCTCTGCTTCTCACTTTCTTGTCCATTTGAGCATCCACAGTGAAGTACAGCAAAGTATTCTTGCTGGAGGACTTTTTTGTTCTTAATGAGAAAACGATGTATTTGAAAAACAAAGGATTGATGCGGGCAATTTCCTGACTGATTCTGTGTGTTTTCAGGTTTGAAAATAGATTTTCTTGTCTGCATTTAATTATTGTTGCAATTTTTAAATAATTTTAACCTTACCTTTAGCCACATCCGTAATTTTTGTCTTGAATATGTAAGAACCCAACAAAAATTTAATGGATATACTAATTAAAAAAAAGAGAATGCAAATTCACTGAAATAAAATCAAAACAGACAAAAACAAATGTGTTTTAACTCTAAAAATCACAAACAGAACAGAAACTGCTAAATGTTGAAAAATAGAAATGAGACATCAGCTCTGTAATTTCAAAGTAAAGGCCTTGGTTGTGAACAGCATGATTAGATTATAAAAGAGTTGTGGAAAAAAAGAACACAACAGGGCACAAAAAGTCACTGTCACTGGTGGAAGACATATAATTTAAAAGACAATTTGTATCAGTAATAATACAGACATCTGATTCAGTCTGAGAAGGGGAATTAACAAAACAGCTCCCCAGACCCCTGCTTTGCTTGCTACTTTTGAATGTTTTGCTTAGGCCAGTAGAGATATTTTAGTGGCTCAGTGGTAGAACAGGTATACCAGACATGGAAGCTACAGGAGTCCTGTGTTCGATTCCCAAAGCTATTCTTTCTATCTATTAATGTCTAAAGGCCACTAATGCCAGTTATTTTCTTAGTGTATTTTCTTTGATGTTCTTCAAAGCACTTATAGAAGGATATCCTTGTGTATGAATGGTGCATTATAAGTTAACTTGCTTTCTTTTCTCGTTGAAAAAGGCACATACTAGTCAATTACAAGTGAGTAAAGAAAATTATAGTGACTCTTGAATATTCCTTCTTTTCATGAAGGTGTGTGCCTGAAGGGATGCGCGTGTGTGTTCATGTGTTTGGAGATTTTAATGTAAACAGGATGGTCTATAAAACAAACTGATATGCATGGATATGCATGGGAGAATTAGTAGCAATGATGCAATTCAAATTTTATGACATGTTTTATTTTAAATATATCTCAATAAAATAGTAATTCAGAAAATTAAACTTACATTTTCCAGTTTTTCCTTTAAATCAATGTTTCTGTAGATCTGCTTGTATGCAGCATTCTGTCAACAGCCAGCTTCTTTAACACTGACATTTTACAGCTCTCCGTACTTGTGGAGGATGTCACAATGGCTGTCTGCTGGACCAACACATTCTCACTCCCAACTCGTCATATATTGACGACTTAGGACAATTTCTGACCATGCGTCAATATGTTGACGACTTGGGCAAGGTCCTTCAGCGTCACATGTTGACGATTTGGGAAGGTCACATGTTTTACGTGGATTTTTTACGCGAAGGGTTCTCGTAAACGCTGCCGAACCTTCAAAACCCAACGATTTGGTTAGGTTTAGGGCAAAAAGTACAGTAAGGCATAGTGTAAAACCCCTCGCGTCACATATTGACGCGAAAGGGGTACCCTGCGCGTCAACATGTGACGAGGATGGACCGTCCCATGCGTTAATATATAACGAGTTGGGAGTGAGGGGCATAAAGTGACATATATAAACAATTTGTCCTTGTTACTATGTATTTCTCTAATTTTCTAAGACATTTTGGGGGTTTCTTTGCTTACAAGGTCATGTTAGTAAAAATGAATTTAAAACAAAAAACCCTAAATTTGTCACTCTGCATTATAAGCCTTATTCATAAGTTTTAGTCTTTCAACTGAAATGCTGAATCAAATCATCTTTCCAAGATGAAAAAAAAAAATATTGAGATATGTATATCACTCTATTGCCTTAAACCATTTTCTTGTTGATACAAGAGAAAACCACTTTTAAACTGTGTAAACATAGGGATATAATATAAATGGTATTGAGTGAAAAGGAATTGCTTAGTTGTTTGAATACTTGACAACTTTGCAGCAAGACATTTGTCTGGTTTAATGTTGCGCAGGAGTGAAACCTTGACTATCAAGCTGAATCATGCAAGCAGCCAGTAAACCAGGTGAGAGATGTATTTTTTTTCTGCCTCATTTTTTGAGGGTCAGTTATCTCACCCCAGAAATATTTCTGCTGTTTGACACCACACCAGGGAAATGCGGAACCAATGTGCTGCACCGGAAAATTAACTGTTATTACTTTGGAGTCTGTTTCATGTCAACATTGCTGGTGTCAATATTCCCACAGGACAGTAATTTTATATTATAATTATTACTGCTAATATTACTTTTTATGAGCGATAATATTTTATTCAAATGCCTTGTGGCAAATTTATCTCAGGCTTGCAAGAGTCTGTGTATGCTGGTATAAATTCTAGACTGTGTTGGGTTATATATTGATGTAGCACAGATTCATTAACACAACTTAAGCAAATAATTTGCTTGCTGTGTACACACAATATCCTGCTGACACAATATCCCACATTATGTTTTATTTCCCATATTTCTCTCTCATTTGTTCAGATTTCATGGTATTGTTGTCTTGCACTGTAGAAAATATCAGGAGTGCACCAATTGCAGTTTTCTGGCCGATCGGCGATTACCGATCTTTTAAAAAGCTTAATCTGCCTATTCCGATTTTGGCTGATACCAATTTTTTTTGTCTGAAATGTTGCTCAATATAGCAACAAAGTTGTTGAGTTGGCAACAGTGAGGTCACTATTGTTAATTGTAAACGTGCAGACATGACTTGGAGGTCCGATCTGTCAGTCAAACCTTTCTCACCGGAGAGTAAAAGAGGACAGTGTTTGATTTTTGCACATTTGCCAAGCTGGATAAGGTCGGTGGATAAGATTGGCTGCATATGTAAAAATCGTCCGATCACCAATCTCCCAAAATTAAGGAAATCGGCATCGATAAATCTGCTGGCGGAAACATTAATTTACATCAGTTTCACAAACACTAATGCAACATTAAAATTAAAGATACCTTTATTTATGTGCATTAACACTCAAACTTTTGTGTTAAATGATAGATTAATTAAAGACATGGCACTCTTACCTCTCCTAAGTCTTTTTCTGTGCTGCAATCGTGTAAAGATAAAAAGAGAGGCGAGTAGAACAGAAGATTAGCACTAAAGAGAATATGATGTTTTTTTTAAAAGGGAGGCTTTTAATACTGAAGAATTTTTTTTGTTCTTTAGTTCTTAACTTGAAAGAAAAGAAAAAGTCGCCCTGGAAGCAAGCATTAGGAGTAAATAATTTGAAAGAGTGTCTGCTGTGGTCGTTTAAATTCAAGCATGTCTTATTAAAAATGGAAAAAAAGGGTCCATGCCACATTAAGGATTAGCTTATTTTATTTGAGCATGAAATGAGCCCTATGCTGTTCATTGTAAAGACAAATGAATGTTTCATTTCCACATCAGACCCACTCTCCATGGATTTCCACAAAACGTAGGATCATTTGTTTTACACAAATGACCACATTCCCATAACATGTCTAACACTTTATTATCAAGATCCATAAAAAAATCTAAATTAAATTTATTCAATGCAGAACCATACAGGGATGCAGTGACATCAGCTATGTGAATTTTTTATTAGACATAAAATGAGCCAACTATCATGCACTATATGTGTGTGTGGGCGTGTGTGTGCGCTTAATATTGTATGTGTTAAATATACACTTTTAATGTTTTATATATGCATTTCTATTTAATAAAACTCAGCCTATAGTTGCTGCAGGAATCAGGATGATAAAAGTTACTGACCTCATAAAACAGCCTGGGAGAACCTGGTTAGAAAGATTTGGCACAGTCCTCAGCTGCATGCTATCACTAGAGCTGCTCATGAGCAATGAGAAGTCCAGTAATTATTATTTGATACACAGCTGCGAGTCAGTCTAAGTGAGTAAGACAGTTTTAGACAGGGTAGCCATCAACACACAAGCAAAGATTCAACTCTCATCTTCAGCAGTCAAATTGCATGCTTCCATTCAGCCTACATTTCAAGCTTAAAAGATGGACTTTGACGCTGTAGATTCTTAGAGCTAAGTGCAGTCATCCTCATTGGTTGGAATTATGTAATTTGCATATTGAGCAACAAGCATATGCAGCAACAGACAAAGATGCTTGGGGTAATTTGAGCCTGAAGTAGTCTTAAGTATTTATATAAATATATTCATTTTAGCCAACTTTTTCTGTAATGCCTTTATTACCAGTGTGATTTTTAAAAAAAAAAATTTATACCAAAATTAATGTTTTTTGATTTTGTCATACTACTGCCAAAAGCACAAAAAACACTGGTGATTTTTGTGCAGTTATTTTTCCATCCTCAGAAAAAGATATGCAAAATATGTTTCTATATTGGGACCTCATAAAGTGTCCTATGTTGGTACCAGATAACGAGATGTTATTTCACATTCAGCATACCAAATTATGTAGACAGAACCAGAAAATCTGCTTTTGGGATTTAGGGAGGTGATAATGCAGAGGACATACAAAAGTTGTACCATAGAGATTCTGGGTAAATTTTACAGTCTGACTTTTTTTTTTACTTCTCTAATTTGTTTAATAGTTAGGTCTCACCTTAGTAACAACCCAGGCCAGTTGGGCAGATCAACATAATAATTTTAAAAAAGCTGTTAAATATTCTTGAGCCAGCCTTGTTTTGACTCATTTGTTTATGAACAGACTGTCTAATTAATTTGCTTCATACAGAAGATCTTGACCTCTGGCTATTGAGAAAGGAATGTTTGCTCAATAGAATAGAATAGAAGTACTTTATTCATCCCAGCAGGGAAATTACTTTCGTGGATTGGATCCGATTTTACCCAATCGTTAATGTATGGCTGTGACGTAATATGCCAGCCTAATTGTGAAGTAAGCTGTGCTATCAGGTTAACCAGATATTGCATGCACTTTAAACAACCATCCACCACTACTAAGAGTGGTGGGTAGTTATCTGGATATCTTTTCCAGCGATAAAATGCCTTAAACATTCCTCTTCTCCAAATTCTTTTTTTTTCAATATTTCAAAGCTTGGCCAATACCGTCTGAAAGGCTTTTCTCTTTTCCTCTGCAATTACATTGCCTCATTACTATTATTTTTCGGCACCTTTGTATTAATTGTTTAGGTATAATACATGAGTTTAAAACGTAGAATCTTTACACAAACGTTTATAATTTCTGTTCTTTAAATTGTTTCGAAATACCCTATTCTGTTGCTGCATACATTAGTTTTAAAATAAGCAATATAGTTTAGAACTTTTGTCTCCTACAAGTGTTAACTGGTGTGTTCTCAAAACCTAGTAGGTCAGCCCACAGACAGCCTGTCTCCCAAGAAATGACAGCCATAATAGCTATCTTTGTAAGACTGCATCTTAGATGCTTTTAGATAACATGCTTGCATGACACTTAACAGTCTGAATTTCAGCCTGCCAGTGCATGACCCTCAACCTGCAACCTTCTGGGTACAGCTGAGTGCAGATGGTCTATTCCTGTTAGTGCCACAGTTTTCATGAAGCTCGGCTTTAATCCTTATATGTAATCTGTCAGATCGGGCAGCAGCCAATCACATGCTGTTTGTGCTCTGAAACGTTGGAATCAAAATGCCTGACAGCAGAGCTATGCTGATAACACTGCTGAAAATATCTGTTATGATGGTGCTGACATTCTTTTCTTGTGTGGGTACACAAACAATAGCATTAATTGAAAACTTGTAAATTGAAAACTGCAGACATACAAGACATCTCCTATAGAATTGTAAAAACTCCTGGTTAAAAAGAATGTGCATAGTACTGTATAACTGAGTATACTGGGGAAAATGTTCTGTCATTGCCATGCTCTACATCTGAAATACTCAAAGCAGACATTCAACATCACAGTTGAGTTTTTAAAATGTTTTTTTACCAGTAACTACCTAATTCAACTTGCAACAAGAAACTGAATATGATATTTTAGATGACCTGGTGAGGTTGTGTTTTTGCTATATGTTCATCAAAAAAGAATTATCATTTTATATTCCAGCTATTCCTTAAATTGGTATTGATATTATGCCATTTAAAATGTTATCTTTCCGCTAATGCATTTTACACCAACGAAATTTTCCCAATACAACCCCTAGCTTCCATAAGTAGGTCAAAAATGGGCCGCACTAATTTTTCCTTGAAATTTCATTGGAATATATTTCAGAGTAATTAATTTGGTCCTGATCACTTGTGACTTAAAGCGATGTATTTGCATCAAGGCAGAGCTGCCTGGGGTAGCAAGTGGGCGTGCTGTATCTAACCATAATCAAAATTAAAAGGAAATCAGTTTTTTTAATATCCTTAGTTTGTAATGTTCAAGGACATATGCACAAATGTGGTCAACATAATAATTAGGTGCAGCTGTCCAAGATGAGCATGCACCCAATGTGCATATACCAGCTCATCAGTGTTTGGGGAAAAGATGTCAGACTTTGTGCAACTTTTGGGACCACAGGGTCAGAAGATCAGCGCTTTGCTTAAGACATCAGAGATAACGTTCTGTTTCCTTTTCTTTTTATTTTGCATGATAGACTTCTGTCTAAGCTGCATTTTGTCAGTGTTTGCTGTGAATGAAGCTAATAAAGCCTGTAAGTTGCTGTAAAGCCACCTCTCATGTGTTTGTGACGTCACAGCTACTAGTCAAAGTTAACACGACTTTTAACATGTTGACTTTGACTTTAAAAATTATGAAGTTGTGGAACCTCTAATTTGTACTGTGTGAACGAGTTAGTGAAAGATTAGCACTGGCTAGCTAACTAATTTAGCTAATTTTATAAAGTTCAATTAAGTGTATTTATATAGTTTCACAACATGTAATCTCAAAGCACTTAAGAAAAGACATTTCAATCCAATCATATATAGATTCCAATCATCCTAGTTTTCACAAATGCACCAATAATTCAGTACTTTATTCTAATTGGTTAAAATGTTTTTGAAAATCCTAAACCGGAATTTACCGGTTACGTCTTGCGCGTCAAAATTGAGCCAACTTGCAGCAAATATGACTAACAAAACAACACCGGAGTACTGCGCGCGCACCCCCCGCCCCAGTCCGCAGCAAAATTGCGAAGGGCTGACCGGTCCGCGCGATTAAAAAGGTTGGGGCTGCTGTTCTAGGGGATATGGTGACTCATGAAGTAGGAGTTTGTCCTGGTGGCTAGTGCTAAACCCTGCTTCGTCTGTCTTTGTCATGTCCTTGGCAAGACACTTGGCCCTCCTTGCTTGTATTAACTAGAATTAATGAAAACATGACATTTACAATTATAATATTACACCAGACCTATAAAAAGTATTTTTTTATTACAGTATTATTGTAACTTTTATGAAAAGTATGTTTGCTACCTTCTTAAAGGTTGTCGATGTTCAACATGAGAAATGAGCCTCTTCTAAATACATATTGCAATTTACTGAATATGGCAGTATAATAGGAAGTGTATTATAAACGATAATCTTTAACTAAAATGACCAAAATAGCACAAAAACTTTTTAATTCTAATACAGATAATTTTTGTCCTTCCAATGGAAGAGCATAGGGTCCTGTCACTCATGCATCCAACCCCCAATTTACACTGCTTGTGTCTCTGCTCCACTCCGCCACGGAACGGATTCCACAGCAATTGCACACCCATTATAGACAATGAGAGCATTTACGCTGCCTCCAAGGCGCATTTTGTCGCACTGCCATCTGGCATCATTAGAGCAGAGTCTATTTTTGCCGGACGCCAAAGCAAATGCGGAGTCAATCGACAAAGATCACATCACACCTACCACACCACACCAATCTACAAAGACTGAAACCTTAGGTCATTTCTTTGTGCCAACGTCATAGTAGGAGTGTTGGGTAAGGTAGACTAAGTGAGAGAGCAATAGATGAAGAAAAAATGTTTTTGGAAGTTGATAACTAGTGCTTTACATGACATCATCCTTTTCATCACTGGTTTTATCTTGTGATCTTGCATTTCCCAAGCATTCTTCTCTGAGGACCTCTAAACTTTGCAGCAGTTCATTTTTTATAAACATTTAGCCAGCATTTGCTGTAAACACCAACATTCATTTCTCCCCATACAAATATATACCGATAAATATATTTTGATATAAACAAATTAACTGAAAACAATGCTATCAAAATGGAGTGTAACTTTAATTTAGGGATTTTTCAGAACCAAAAATCTGTAGGTTATCATAATTGTTTTGGTACCAATCCGTATGCTGAATTCTCAGAGTTCCTATAAAACATGCGAGTTTAGCAAAATTCCATGGTCAACATTGCAAAATTACTATAAATTTTAAGTTGCAGACCTAATTAAGTAATGTTACCACCTTTTTTTAATGGATTGCTAAATACACCTCTACTGTATACTTGTGTATTTAAATAAATACATAAGTCTTGCTCATCATTGCATGATGAGCAAGACAAAGAATCAAATGTATTGTACATGTTTACATCATCAGTTATGGCCTAGCCTGAATTAGCTGTGCTTCAACACAAACAGCAGTGTGAGACAGATAGAGGAAGGGAACCTGTCATTTGAAGCATGAAATCCCTTTAACCATGTCCTCTGTCACTCAGCAGTCAGTAGGGGAGCACAACATGCAGAGCTGTAAACTCACAGGTTAAGAGCCAGGACCACCAATGTTGCATGGTGAATCTGATTTCATAAATGTAGCAATCATTTGTGGACCATCTCAGTTAGCAGACATGTCGTATTGATACCTAAGCATCCCTCCTACTTACATTTGACAACTGTAAGTGATGAAAACTAATAAACCTAATACATGGTGCACTCTTATCCCATTGCATATTAAATTGGTTAGTTTATTACACTTTCTTTAGGTATATTGCCTTGCCCCTAGTATATTTTGCTTTGTACTCTATAAAAGCAGTAGGAGGAAATTTCACCTCTTATACTTCACACAGGCATTGCACATTATTGCTGTACTTTAGCACTCTTGTCTCTCATACACTAAATACTTTTCCTACTCCTACTGTGCAGTGCTATTGTATTATTGTATGCCTTTTGTGAAAGTAGCTTAAAGTCATAAAGATTTTTAAATATGAAAAGGCACTGTGCCTTTCACCAAATGCCCATTGTCTTTTTGTATGACGTTGTAGTATAAGGATGTTATTTTTTTCCTTGTTTACTTGTGATTTGTTACCATCTGGATGACAATATTTAAGAAATGTTACTGTTTCCACCCATTCAATTAACTGTGCAGTTGCATTTTGTAACCCCACTGCCTCGCTGTACAATAAAAGTAAATGCAGATTATCATAATACAATAGACATTTTTCTGTTAAAAAACGTATATTGCGTTTCTTCTCCATGCAAGCTGGAGAAACATTTGATCATACTTTTGGTATTTGAGCTCTATAACCCTTCAAAGGATCTACTTTATATGCATACAATTATAATTGAATCTCTGGAAAATAAAGAAAAGAACAGGATCAACACCAGGACTTTTTTACTTGGATTTTCCAAATAAATAAGTAATACAGGAAGGATCTTTTAGATGTATTTTAAAAAAATACTATTTTAAAAAAACATATTACCTGACTTTTGTCAGGTAATATTAGACAAATAACCAAAGATAAGAAGGAACTTGCTGAATCTGTTGTTGTATGTTGTTGCTGCGTGGTTACGTCTATAAATGAGTTCTGGGGTAGAATAAAAATCTAGATTTATGATTAAAAAGTAATTCTAATAAAACACATTGTTTTATTGAAGGACATTGTTGTAATATTTATTTAGGCATATGCTTGATTTCTATTGATTGTTTTTGTTGTTTTACTACGCTTAGCTATTGTAAATTATCAATCATATAGCAGACAAAAAAAATGTGTAAAAAAGAGCATGGAATTTTAAATTATTGATTTTATGTACTAAAGAGAACAAAACCTACACAAACCAAACTGGCCTTATGTGTAAAGGTAACTTTTTTATGCCTCAATGAAGATCACTGTTGATGATTCAACAGTTTGAAAAAAATGGGCATCATCCACAGACCTTTAAGGCAAACACCAATGCTAACCAAAAAAGCTTAAACTCCTGTCTCACATCACCCCAAAAATATTGTCACAGTTTAAAAAAGAATTTTGGGAAAACATTCAGCAAGCTGATAAAACAAAAGTAAACTTTTCTTGAGCGAGTGATCGCTACAAGTTATACCGTCATTGTCTACGTAGGCTTGCTTTGCTGCGTCAGTACGCGGACAAATTGTCCTAATTGACTGAATCATGACTTTTGGTCACTACCAGAAAACTTTGAAATGCTTTTCAAAGGCTCAACAAAAAGCAATAAAATGAGAAAACTAAGTGAAAGTTTTGTTGTGGGCTAGTTAAAGGGAGATGCTTTAGCACAGCCCAAAACAGACAATTCATGTTTAAAAATCTTCTAGTGTGGACAAATAAAAGTACTTTTCCATAGAGGAGTCTGGCAAAATGTATCCATAGGGTTTTGAAAGTGTCATTGCCAATTATCGTAAACGCTTGATGGCAGCTGTTGCTAAGAGTGTCACAACCAGTTATTTGGTTAAGGGGGTATGTACAGTTAAAGTCAGAATTAATGCCCCCCATGATGAAATCATACAAAATTCTTGATATTGCCATGGAAATTACCATGGTAAAAGCAGTTCATACTTGTAGTGCTTCCAAAAAACAAATACAAAACCTCCAAAATGTTTGATTGATGGTTATTTTAAAACTGACAGGGCTAAAAATGATTATCCTTCATGGCATTTAATGGTCAATAGAGTGGCCTCTCTGTCTTGCAACTGACAACAGCCTCTCCCTGTAGTTTGTTACTGGATTGGAAAATGTCTCTTGAGGTGTACAAGCTACTTCTTCCATGGCAAATTGTTCCAGCTCATTTAGATTGTATGAACATTGACCTTGTCACTCATCACACATTGCCAATTGGATTGAGAACTAGGCTCCTTGAGAGGTACTCCACGACACATATTTTTGTGTCCTTCCACAGGTTTATGACCAACTAACAGGTGTACTTTGGGCCATTATCTTGTCGAAAGATTCAATGGCAGCCTAAAGAGTGACTTGCAACTGATTTTTTTAAATCAATTATTGTTCTGTCCTTATCTGTACTTATTAATATAAATGGAAATGGCAAATGATCTATGGTGTTTTTGACTCTTACTGATTACTCAAAGCACTTTACACTGGAGCCACATTCACTTCCTAATGTACAGATACACAATGTTTACATGCACAAAGTTCCTTGATGGCATTGAAATGTATTCAGATTAAATAATCCAAAATTATTGTTTATATGGGCACAAAATCGATTAATCCCACTAATGTATAAGGCTTTATTCAGAATAAAAACACCAGCAAACAAAGTTGCAAAACTTTAACCAAAACACACCATCAAAAAGAAAGTGTACTTTAGTCTGTGCTGAGTGTAAAAACAAACAAACGCATTTGTGTGATCATTCTGTCTCAGAATGAACCCATGCAGGCTCTAATAACGGCTAAGATGTTACTCACTCCCTAATTAAGCTACAGGCCAAGTAACGCATGCTGTTGGTCTAGCAGCATTTCAGGATGAGAGACCAACAGACTGGTTTTGCTTCCCTCAAATAACATCTAGCCACTGAAGACAGAAATATGTCACATTGACGTTGGGCTCACGTGTGCAGTCAGGTTAATTTGCCACAGTCAGATTGACATGGTCATTACAAGTGTTTACGTCAGCATAAACCACCCCTCTCATTCAGATTACAATTTCCTTCCAATTGAACTGAATCTGATCAGAATATTTCGACTGGTGTATTTACATGACATATTTTTATTCCGATTGGCCATTTATTCTGATTACTTGTGTCCATTTAAACGTACCTACTGATACACAGATTGGTAAGCACCCCGGGGTTTAGTACCTTGACCAGGGGCAGATTAGCATTTGGCAGGAAGAAGCTGGACGTAGGGTCAAATTGGTTTGAAATGTTTTTTTCTCCCTGAAGTAAATACATGTATTCATTTTTTGAAAACTTCATTTTGTTTTTACTCAGGTTATTCTTGTCTTCATACACAAATATATTTTTAGAAATAGCATAAATATTACATTTAATATCTTCTTAACTTCTCTGGAAATTCTGTGAAAAGCTATGTTATGTTCTTGGCTCTGTTTAAAACCGTGGAGTAGGATTCAGATCAAATCTGTTCTAGCATGCTTGCAGTGTGTAAGCTGTATTTCCTCCACTGGCTGCTGATGCAGCTGCAGCCTATAAATAGGCCTGGCCCAGACAAACAGAGAGAGGAGGGCTTTGTTTAACCCCTGAGTCCCATTCCTAATCTGACCCCAATAATAGGAGCCATTGTTATAATAGCAGTTTTGCTGGAATGCCAGGAAGGTTGCCAGTTACCTACTGAGAGAATCAGCCATCTTTAAACACCTGGAGAAGCATGGCATCCTGTTTTGAGTATCTTTAAAGCCACCCCAATGTCAGCTACCTGTCATGGTCCTTTCTTTTGCCTCATGACTATTCCCTTTGCCAACATCCACTCTCTGCCACAAAGCCGACAAGGAAGGGGTGGCTAATTCTCTGCCATTCACGCCTGCCTTTTGATATCTCCAGATGGCCAAGCACAGGGGAGGATTGGTGCCTGTATTCCTCATATGCGTTACATGGGTTGAATTCAACAATGCAGTTGTAGCTAAGCTTTGCTTCCCTAACAGTGCTTTTCTGCAATCAAAGAGCTTTCATCTCCCACTTGTACAGCCATTTTGGCACTGTTTCGGTCTCTTTTTTTACTCCCTCTTTTTCTCCTTTCCTGTGTTTTATTTTTCTTACTCCGAGCTTTTTACCGCAACCAGGTTCTCTTGGGGAGACATTCAGTGATGTGCTGATTCTTTCAGATTTATTACACATAAGTTTATAGGTCAGTCTTCATTAAGAGGTAAAACCATTAAAAGACTAAAGGGGTATAGATGATGAGAAGATACTTTACAGAAGAACTGTCTGAGGCTGTCTAAATACATACATGCACAGACACACACACACAATTATATACTATGGATGCTTCAGAAAACTAATGTTTATACTGTATATTATATGTGAGCTGTTTAACAAAATATGCTCCACAATGCTGCTTGAATGATTACTGGTTATTTTGAGAAGGTTCTGAAAAGATCACTGTGATAAATTGAGTAATTGCACAAGTTTGGGTGGTTATCAAACAAAATTTTTCAAATACGTTTTGCTTGTTATGTTCCCTCTCAAAATAAAAAGACATACTTTCTTGGATTTTACATTGCTGATATATATCAAAACTGAAGAACATATTCACAAAAGTACTTGCGGGTCCTAAATGTGAACACGTCTAAGATTTTTGTATACATATACTTATGAAACCAGACACAAAGGTAGAACTGCACCGAAAATAGCTACACCACTCACAGGGCAGATTTGTGCATTTATGCAGCTTACTCATATTGTAATTAGGTTATATGCATGCACTTAAGGAAAGCTCACCTGTGTGTGTAGGGGTGCGTGTGTGTTTAATTTATGTGACTTACAGTTAGACCAAAATGTTTGCCATTTTTGAAGATTGGAGCGATTTGTGTGATGCAGATTCTAGGGAAAAAAAAGCCCTCTGCAAACAACTGGTAGTAAATTTTGAAAAGAATTTGGAAAAAAATGTAACTGCTGCCCGGTTAGATTATTATTTTTTTTTTAAGTACAGGGATGTTGCAGAAAGTACAATTCATTCTCTACTCTAATGAGATCTGTTTATTTTTGTCAGCAATTATTCTAATCAAATAGATTATCTTAATTGTGCTTAAAATTATGTCTCCCCATTTTAATTACAGAATCAAAACCTTAAGACTTTGGAAGTGATGCTTCACATGTAGATGTTAATAAACAGAGCACAAATAATTTAGCTGTGTGAAGAAGATTTATGTGTACCAAACAGCAAAGGTGCACAGAGGAATTTCTGCCCAGTTTGGCAAGGCTTATACAGTAGAATGTATTTTGGTGCTCAGCAGTACCGTATTTTTCGGACTATAAGCCGCTACTTTTCCCCCCACACTTTGAACCATGTGGCTTGTAGCCCGGTGCAGCTTTTCTGTTGATTTTTCTTCAACCACCAGGGGGCCCTTTAGCAGAAAGTGAATCATTGGAAGTCAAAATTGGAAATCAAAGAAGAAAGTGCTGATTTTCATTTAGAGCAAGCACATGCTAGCAGCAGGCACGATGGAGAAATGTTTTTTTAAACTCATACCGACTCATCAGGGAAACAACAGGAAGAAGTTCATATGATGCAGCTTTTAAGTTGAAGGCTGTCGACCTGCTGGTACAGGAGGGAAATAGAGCCGCTGCACGTAAATTCGGCCTGAAGGAATCCATGGTTCAGCGTTGGAGACGGAGGGCTGCTGCAGTATTATTAATATGTGGAAAACTAGAGCGGTGGACATACCAGTGGCTTATAGACCGGTGCGGCTTATATATGTATGTTTCCAGTTTTTATTTTATTTTATTTTTTTAAACTTTATGGATGCAGCTTATAGTGAGGTGCGCTCTATAATCCGGAAAATACAGTAGGTGTTTGGTCAAAGTTGCAATCATGCTAGAAAGTTTCATTTTTATTCTTCTATAATTGCAAAACAGTGATTTAGATTTGTACAGAAAATGTTGAATCTGAACATACAAAAACGTTTCTTTGTTTGTAGTTTGCTAGTATGTATGACTGTGTTTCTGGCTAAATGGAGCACAACTATCACCTGATTTTGTATGTTTGCCCCTGTCCTGTACATTTTTACCTAGATCTGCTTTCTGAATCCAGCATAGAATAAAAACAACTAACAGAGCCAAAACAGTTGAAGAAATGTCAGAAAGACAGCTTTGTGAACACCTTTGCTCCATGAGAATTCACTGTGGTTTTGCAAAGATTTAAATTTCAGTTTAAATACAGTTTCATATCTCATGGACAATGCCAAAAAAAGCATGTTTGTTTTTCAGGGGCAAGCAGTTATAATAGATACCCTACTTTCAAAGAGAACAATCACTCACTCATATAAATACAATTTAGCTTTAACGCTTCATGTGGCAATGTATAGAAGGACTAATCCTAAAATGCTTTGACGTTGTTTACCTGCTTGGGGGATTTGATTGGATCAGAACGACAGCATCAAATAAGGAATCCCTGGCCCACCAACAATTTTCATCTTCAAAGCAGTGTTAGTGGCTCCATTAAAATCCTGTCACTAGTTTTCCTTTATGGATGTTGAAGCTTCTGAGGAGAGGAGAACTCATATTCATTCAAATGCTAAGTGACTTAAGCACTCCTTTGAATATTAGAAAGGGAAGAAAAACTTCTCTCATCAGATACAATGCTTAAAAAAGGAAGAGATGAGACCAGTGTTTTGAACATCCACCTCTGTAGAGTCTCGTTACATGCCATTACATCTGCGGAACGCGGACTGCTTCAAGGTTTGACACATACAGAACACTGCACTGTGTCAGTCCTCATTATATTTTAGCCATGTCTCTGGACATAGACTGGTAGGGGGTTGAGAGACCTTCTCTGTGATGTTACCATATCAGCAGGGTTTTGATGTTTTACCTTAGTTACTATTAGAATGTGTGATATCAATGTGTCTGCTTCTAATATACAAAAGAAAGCAGAGTGCAAACTAGTCTGCAGGCTAAAGAATTAAAGTATTCATATGGTTTTCATGCATTCCTACAGCTCTGATAATGGGTTTTCTATTCTATACAGGTCACAGATGGAGGTACAATCAAGCAGAAAATCTTCACCTATGATGCCATGTTTAATACAAATTACTCTCATATGGAAGACTACCGCAGGCGTGAAGATCTTGTGTATCAATCAACCGTCCGGTGAGTCTCACGTTTTACTTGAAGCAAAGAGTGTTTTTACTCAATTTCATCATTGTTTCTTATTGCATATTTAAACATATCTGTGATACAGAGATTACAAATGCACAGCTTCCTTTCTCATCATCTGCAGTCTGCCAGTCTACAATGACATGACAGTGAAGTGAGTGTATTACTGTACAAGACCAGAAACGTTGTGTTATTTCTCATGTTTGAAGAAATAACAGTTCTAAAGGGTTTTGTTCAAATCTAGTCTGACTAGTCCTTTTTTCAACCAAAGTAGAGAAATCGTATCCATCTTTAGCACATTAGTATTAAGATAAACACCTGCAACCGCTGTCTATTAAGTATTTGTGGTTTAATAGATAGATAGCATAAACTGACTGCAAGTAGAGAAGTAGAAAAACGGAGAGCAGTAGGAGGAGTCATCTGTTGCTTCTTGGCTTGATTTCATGTTCAATGCGTCCCGAGGACTGCCTCCTTTTACTCAAGGGCTCAAAAATATGGCTGGCAATCCATCTCCCCTCAAACATAATTCTGGCTCTACTGTTTCTTTGGCTGTTGTGATTGGAAACCGCAGTAAGAGTAAGGAAAATTTGGCTTTTCATTTTAGCTACCTAAATTCAAACCTAAAATATGTTATAGTTTACAGTCTTTTATAATGATCCCACTTTAATAATTTCAACTTCATTGAACTTTTTTTCTCACTTTGATTCATCTTGTGTTCCTTACTTGCATTTTTTCCCCCTATCTTCTGTGTGGTTTGGCTGCCCAGCTGAAGATGATTTATCTGGACAATCCTACTGTCCCTTTGGGAGAGTAAGCAGCATGGAAACGGAATGGTGTACACACTTAGAAACATAGAAACATGACTGCACACACAAACAAATGACATCACCCCCCACGCCACAGCACATGGGTAGTAAAGTGAGAAAAAAATCTCAAAATATCAGCTGGATGCTACCTGCACCTGCATATTTATGGAGCCACAGGGTTTGAGTTATACACCCACAGAGAAAAAAAAACAAGATTCACTCACAGCAGGTATTTACTACAAAAAACTAAAGAATGTAGCTGTGTTTATTTGTAGTATTATGTGTGTTTTTTGGGGGGGTTTTTTTTAAACAAAGGTCCTGAGGGGATCGAATTAAATAAATTAATAAACACATAATTAAATCATTAAGTGTACCATGAAGTAAATAAATGTTTAATGAAATGTTTTAATAATTTATCCAATGGACAATTATTTATTTATTTAGTAAATATGTTGTTAAATCAATAAAATGAAAACTTATAATATCCGATGCAGATAATTAAATAAATGTGTATTTAATTATTTCATGGTTCCTGTTCCTGCATCGTCACCATGGTTTGATTTTTTTGCGGTCAAACTCACCTACCAAGTTGATGGGCTATGGGCAGCGCTAACTCTGATGTTCTGAACCTTAATATATTCGGCAGCCTGAAGCCAACGTGAGCTTTGTGGCATTCACTCAAGTCTTTGACTTTTTACCACACAGTGTGGATGACAATCTCTTGCTTCTGTGTTGTCTGCTAATTGTAGAATCTCTCCAACAAACTCACAGGAAAGCTCATTAAAAATCCTCCATTACAAGGGCTGCCATGATTTTCAAAGAATCAGGGCAAACTAGTGGAAAAGAAAAACGGAATACTAATATCCTTTATTGTCTCACAGTAGGGAAATTCATGTCATGAAAGTGGCAGGACATCGAGGCAGGTGGGTTCACACAGAGAACCGACACAGATCGGTGTTGTCCCTCCCCATGGTCCCGCCTTTTGACTTTGATGGGCGAGTTTGACAGATAAAATTATTTCATGCTGACACTGCAGGAATAGAAACCATGAAAAAAATTAAATGCTCATTTAGTTATTGATCTGTATCAGCTATTAAAAGTTTGTATTTTAATTATTTAATGGCATACTTAATGAATGGATAAATTATTTAAACATTGAATTAAAAATGTATTTATTTTATGGTATGTTTAATTAATGATTTAATGATGCAGTTATTAAAATGTTGTCCCTTTTGGTGCTCCATACATGCTGTTTTTCACTTTGACATCAATCTCCCATCTTTTTAGCATTGTTTAGCATAACTGGAAGCACCTGTGACTCAAGTGTAAATACATAGATTAGTCCTTGTGAGATAAATAAGGGGGGAAAAGATTTCTTGCACGTAACTGTCTGAAGTCTAAAAGATGTCTGGTGTTCAAGTTCAAACAAGCAAGGGCTGTGTTTTCTTCTTGTTTTAAAGATTTTTGAAATTATCATAAAATATGAATATGGCACATGCAGGGCAAGTGTCAGATTGATATTTACAAATGATATAAATATTTTTAAAAGCACATGGGTAGGTGTTTGTGTGTGGATGAGATGGTTAGTTTGTTTAATGCAAATAACATCTTTTTCCCTGGCTCTTAACAGCAATGAAATATGTCCATGTCCCTTTAATTATGTCCATGATATTTTATTCTCCTCATCTCCATAAAATCCCCCCGTACTTGGGCAACAATGTTTTTCTTCCCCATTTTTTCCCCAAGAACACACCAATTTTCTAGCACAAATTTGACTTTTGTTTTAATTTAACACACCCATATTCAATGCAGATCATTTTTTTTGCTTTATTCCATTTTTTTCACAATATTTTGCTTACGGGCACTTATTATTTTACTTCATTACTATTGGAAGTTATTTAATTGTGTATATACATTAAAATTACATTTTGGCTACAATTCCAAAATAAAATATTCTCACTCACTTTTGCACTAGAATGGTCTATTCTGCTGAGATTTATCCACACTTGTTTTTTAGTGCAGAACATTTATGTTATGATTATTACAGAGCTGAGAAGCACACAAACTGTTTCAATTCAAAGCTGATTTTGTAATAGAGGGTGTTGTGTTTGACAATAGAGACAAGTTAATACCCTTTCTTGTTGAATAGAACAAAATGTAATAAAAATGGTAATATTCTCAAAAGTAAATTATACGCTGACTTTACTGTTTCATCTTTCTGAAAAAGAAAAGCCTTATATTTTTGACAGGCATCATAGTTATGATTGCAGTGGATGTTTGTGTTTGTGCTGGTGCTTTATAGATTGACAATGATTAGAAAACAAATGTTAACATGGAAAAATATCTACAATGACACCTCCAAATTCCTTTGAACATATCTTTTTTTGTTCAGCTTAACCAGGCTTGTCTTGGTCTTTCACTAGTAGAAAGATCAAATATATTTGCATAATTATGTCTAAAAATTGTGTTTATTTTAGCATTTCTGGTTTAAATGTAATACAGACACATGGAGTTTTAAAATTGATGAAAGGGTTGTATTTCTTAGTCTTTGAACCTTATTTGTAATTTCTAATAAATTTGAGTTATCAAATGTTGGCCACTTATATTTTAAAAAGAATGAAGTGACAACCAAGAGGACAGGTACTGTAAAAAAACAAAAAAAAAAATAGTTTAGTAAAAGTAATCCTGAGTTTAGGAAGTAAATTGACAGAAGGAGCTCTTGACACTGGAGACCCTTTTAAAGGAGGAAATTTTGGTCAGAGTGGTTAAGCTGGGAGGCAGGGCAGGGTCTCCCTGAAGAACAGAGTGGTGATGAAGAGGTGGCACTTGAGTTGAGCAAAGTGTTTGGCAGCAAAAAGGAACCCTGAGCACCTAAGAAACAATGAAAGAGAGAGGAGAAAATGGAACCAGAAAGAACAGGTTGGCCCGACAGTCTTACTGCTTGCCTGTGTGCCAGATGCTCTGGCAAAGTGTGGAAAGAATGCCAGAGCTGATAAGCTGCTGACATTGATAAGTTAATGCGGAGCAGGTTTTCCAGCCACAGGAATCCCATGATACCTCACTCTGATTCAAGAATGCGGTTGAGTTAGACCTTAAAAGCACAAATGGGCAAGGACAACTTTGACCCACTCGGGACTAGTGTTTAAGTGATAGCAATTGAACATGATGAAAAAGGTCTGCTCATAATTTGACTACTAAATGCCAAAATGCTGTCACATGCACTAGTTATAATAACATCCAGTCAGGTAAAAGTAGGCATTTATTGTATTGTTTATCATTTATCGTGATACATTTCTTATCATAAGAATTTAGATTTATCATTGTCACAATAAATTTCCGTTAATGATGTTTAAGAAACAGAATTTTCTGTATAGTTTGTGGTGTTAGTTTTATTATTTTCAGCACTGTCTGTTCACTGAGAGTATCAATACATATCAATAAATTTGAAAACATGATTAATTGCAGTTTCTGTTTTGAAACTGATACAACTTAATGATACAAATCAAATTTCTTTATCCAACTGGTGTCCTAAAAAATACATATTCCAAGAATATTTGTGATTGTGACTGTATGGCTGTGACTGCCATACTAAAAGAAGTCATACATACTGTAGTTCTTATTGTCACTTTTATTGTTATCACAATAGTACAGCAAAAAATTGTGACAAAACTTTAAGTCCATATCACCCATTCCTACAGTCAGGTTTTGTATGAACTAAGGAAAAACTAAACTTTATTCATGGGTTGTGAAAGTCGTTGAGTATGTAATGCTAGAAATCCATGTACTGAGATAAGTCAAGTCTATAAACTCTGTGGTATAAATTTGGTGGTGTATACTTAGCATATATAGAGGAAACAGACAGAACCCTTAGATATACTGTAAACACTGAGAAGCCTTTTTTGTGCATTATTTCCTTGTTACCTTTATCTGATTTTGTAATTCCTCGATCTTTTATTCATTTATCAGTAAGCTATGCTTTTTTTGGATTTGAATTTATGAATGCAACAAATATACAAACGCATAACAAATATACCCAAAGCTTTGTTAAGGAACAAAACCCAGAAAGATGAGCTTCATCAGCACATTATAAGCAGTCAGCACTAAACCAATCACACTTCTTTTGGCATGCACCGAATCACAGCATTATCCTCGTCATTCTGTTTCATGCTCATTCCTTGAGGAAACATGGCTGATTACACACCTCCCTCTGCATCTAGTCCACAAGGTAATTTGTCTCTGCTTTTCATCAAGTGCAGAGTGACTTGCCATCGCCAGTCCTTGCCCATTCACTCAAAATGCTTGAGGCTAGCAACATTATCTGACAATGTGCTTGTTAATTTGATGCAAAGTTTGACTGCATGAGGTATCAGAAGCTTCTTTGTCAAAACAGTTTTTCTGGCTCTCCATCAAGACTGTGTGATTTGTTTGCATTTGTAGGCAAGAGGAGTTCTTGAGGAAGGCCGCCATAACAGGAAAGAGCTTTTAGATGCATCTCCTTGAGGACAATCGATCTCTTTTTGCTTTTTTTCCCCACCACACCTTCTTGTGGGCCCATTACCATTGATCACAACTGTGGATGGCTGTTTTTTAGTGTACACCTGAGGTGTGCTGTGTTTAATCTTGTTTGGGGAACTTTTTTTTTTTTTTACACTATTTCAATTTTTTATTACTTTATTATATTTAATTTGTGTTGACATGAGCTTTTTTTATAATACTCTGGAGTGATTCGATTTTTTTATGTTTTGTTTATTTTAAAACATCCGTCAATAATTTATTTCTAACATTTTGTAAGATCCACTGTTTAAGCACAAAGTAACAATACACGCTTATATATTAAATTCTGTTGAAACATTGTACCCAGAAAATTAAAAATAAAATGAGGTCACTGAAGGTGGTAAATTTAGGGATAAAAGATCAGAAGGAATTGGGTGTTTTCCAGCAAAACATGTTTTTCCTTGTTAAATATGAAGCCCGAATCTATATTGCAAAGCTGATGCTTCTGGGGAAATAATAGCCATTATGATGGAAAATCTACTTCAAATAAAATGGTGTTGCCATTCTAATTGAGATTTCAAACATTAGCTCACTCATTAACTAACTAGCCATATTGACTAACTAACTGCAGCAACAGAGTTTTAATACATTCAAAGTCCTGTGCTGTGTTTCTCTGAACAGATTCTCAGTGGACTTGCACCTCTGAAAACCTTGACATCAAAGATTAGAGCAGTGCTGAAAAATTAATTCCACCAGTCTTAATATTTAACAGAAGTCTCAGTGTTAGGAGTGCAACTTCTCCTCTTTCCCTACTCCTAATTCTGATGGACATGAGTTTCTGTCAAACAGGAAGGAACTGCACAAGCATGCAACAACTAAAAAAACCACTGGTTCTGGCTTACTGGCTCAAATCTTCATGCGTTTTCCGGATTTTCTTCCACACCTCAAATGATCTTATCTCTCTTTTTTCCTGCTTTGAGCTTAGTTTGTTGCTGTTTTTGTGTGTTTTGATCTGAATCCACGAATGCAGCAATCATTGTGGATCACTAAACCGCAGCTTTGTTTGTAAAAACAAAGCAACGGGCTACATCAGCATTTCCCATGACAAAGCCAATTACCCTACCCCCAGCCACCAGCCCAGAGTCAGATTTACAGTGCTATTCTCATCCCTTTAGCTCTGTGGTTAAAAAAAAATGCTTATTTTATCTTACCCTTATCCCTTAAGGAAGTGCCAGTAGAGAAAAGTATTCTCTTTATCTTGAGATTTTGACCATTCTTTCTTCTATATTTGGCTTACTCAAACATTTACTGGTTATTTCAGTATTTATCAATTTACTGCTTTGTGCTTTGGAGCTAGATAACTTAGTTTGTTCAACTTTATATGATCTGTCCCCTTGTTATTTAGACAGTTTCCCTTTTTTTAACAGTTCCATCAAATTCTAAAAAATACAAAAACTAATTTACCATGCGACAGTATGGAGTTTGGACTAAGTAACCAAGCACAAATCCATCTCAGCTTAAAAATACAAGTGTGCATCCAAATATCTATTTATCTCCAAGGTTTTTGGAAACAGTAGTGGCTGTGTAAATTGTTTCTTTTCTGGTTCAACACAGTAATTGTGATGGACTACAGTTAACACTGAAACATGTGCATTTTACTTAAATTACTCTGATGGCTGTAGATACTGGAGAATCAGTGGTCCCAGTTTTGTCAGATTTTAACTGAAATTGATATGGACAACATCAGCACATTAATGATTAGGCTGCAAGATCTGGTGCTTCTTTAGAATGATTACATCTTATCTTTTGTTTTAACTTGTTCTCTGCGTGCAACTAGAATATTTGGTGAGAAACAAGGATTTTTGCAACATTGTCAAAGAAGAGATATGTCAACGGCAAATATAAACTTAATTAAAAATGAGGATGCAGAATCCCACTTTCCTCCTTCTCACTATCTGCTTGACAGCACAGGAATCATGGAGCTATTTTCTATATATCTCCATTTGTCTTAAAGTTGGTTCCATAAACTTCAAATGTGAGCTAAAGACTGTGTTTTTGACTGGAGTTGCTTAGTCAGGGAATTTTATTAAAAAACAACAACAACAAAACAAGGAAACAAATTGCATGTAGCTGTTCTGTCTGGTCTCAAGTATTTAGGTACTGTGTTTGATTGTTTGTTAGTAATTACTTGAAACAACAGCTGAAAATGTGTTTTTTTTCATGTGCCAAATACTTCTAAGCCAAGAATGCTGGTGTTAAAGTAATAATTGGTAATCCTCATTCATGCTTTCATTTAATTTGATGACTGGAATGAACTTTTTTACTGCTCTTAACACAAATATAACTCCTTTATTACGGTCTGTACACTTGTTACCAATTAGGTACAGAGTACACTTTAAAATCATTGCATGGACCTAGGAATTTGAATGATCAAGCTTATGATTAATTTGCTGACCTGTTAAAGCCTTACTCATCAACTAGAAACCTCAGGTCAGCCATTTAAATATGATTTACAAATTCTTAGCACTGTTGTTAAACCAGTGGCAATCACTCCTTTCATACAGTCATGCACAACGTCTGGTATACCCTTTCCTATTTTTTCACTGCTTAAGATTGTCATTCAGATAAGCTTTTAGTTTAGTTTATTTACCTCATGCAATACTTTTATGCTACATGTCCTTAAATTTAATATTTGTTTTAATGTTTATATTTTAATGATAGTTTCTGTTATTTTACTGCATTATTCACATCTTGTTGTAAAGCACTTTGTCATTTCATGTAGGTGCTGTATAACTAAAGTTTTCTTACTTACTTACAATGGGATCCTCGGGAATACAGTAAGGATTTTGTTATGTCCATAAAAACAGTCTTCCTACACCATAATTCCCTCTGTTTATATGACTGATGTATGTAAATTTCATCTTCAACACCAGTAAACTGATTGTAGTTGTGAAAAAGCCACTACTTGCAGGCACTTAAAGGTGCTGGAAACTGTGCAGCCATAAAGTGTTCTTAAAGGAAGTAAATGGTGTGGATAATAAGGCATGGAGTGACTTTAAAATAAAGGTATAAAAAAACATAAAAAGGGTGTTGGCAGTGGTGAAGGGAGGGAGATGCAACCAAATGTTTAAAAGTTTCCAAGCGAACAAAAGGTGTCTTACTGATTCACTATGGAAAATAAAGAGAAGATAATGAGCTGGTAATTATTTTTGAAAAAAACTGATCGTCCGTATGCTCTCACACTTAAATAACTATTCAAACGGTTTTCTCCAAATGACATTTGAAAAAGCAGAACGAGAAAGGCCTTCAAAGACATTCAAAATGTTAGCTTTGTTTTCAGTAAATTAATCCTTTCATTTAAGTTTTTTATAGCGTTAGAAGGGTAAATTATCTACCCAAAGGTCATTATTTAATGACCTTTGGAAAGTGATAATGACCACACAACTTCTGATAAGACTATGAATGCTTAGAGAGAAGAGACTGACAATATTTATGGTAATATAAGTTTAGGTATTTTAATAGAAACTAAATACACACATAATGTCCCATTTGATTTCATAAAATCTATATGTTTAATGATTTCTAATTTTACTGTTTTGTTTAAATTTTCAGAGTCAACAGGAGCTACTTTAGTCAAATTAAAGCTTCTATCTCAGAGCTTTACACAATCCACAAGGTAGAAGATCTTTGTAACGTCCAAGGGTTCATGGAACTTTTCCCATAAATACATATACAGTACGGAAAATACAAATTATGCTTGAGGACAGTGTTATGATTTTGGGTTGTTCTTTTGCTTTTTTCTTTGGTCTTTTGACTTTTCACTAGATTGAAGAGTCATATATATCAACACATTGTCACTCCCAACTCGTCATATATTGACGAGTTAGGAAGATTTCTGACCATGCGTCACATATTGACGCGAAGGGTACACCCTGCGCGTCAAAAGTTGACGACTTGGACAGGGTCCTTCAGCGTCACGTGTTGACGATTTGGGAAGGTCACATGTTTTACATGGATTTTTGACGCGAAGGGTTCTCGTAACCGCTGCCGAACCTTCAAAACCCAACGATTTGGTTAGCTTTAGGGCAAAAATTACGGTAAGGCATAGTGTAAAACCCCTCGCGTCACATATTGACACGAAAGGGGTACCCTGCGTGTCAACATGTGACGAGGATGGACCGTCCCATGCGTCAATATATGACGAGTTGGGAGTGAGAATGGGTTGTATATATATATCAATTTCATTTGGTTTGGTTAGGACCTTTTTTCTCTGCCAGAAAATAGAAGATGGGTAATGCATTAGTTTCCTGGCATAAAAAGGAAGAATAAACACAGCAAATGACTGTCTAAAATAGAAGCACAACAACTCATGAAGTGGTCGTGCTCATCTCAAAATCTGAATCAGAAAATCTGTAGTGAGAGTTTTGATTTAGCAAGCAGCTGTGGCAAAGTATTTTAGTAATTGCAGGTCAAACAAATAAATAATGTGGCCACTGTGAGTAAATATTTTGCCAAAAAAAACCCACTCTATATTGTGGAATTTCCAGAAAGACGGACCATTTGCATTACAGAATATTAGTACAGGAAAACAGATGTGCAAGGCAGGGAAATAGAGAGAAGCAGTAACATCTCCTCCATCCATCACTCTGGGCAATGTGAGATCTTTGGCAATTAAATTGGATGATCTTCAAGCACTAACAAGGATCCAGCCAGAGTATTGGGAATGCAATATTGTGTGTTTTGCTGAGATGTGGAAGTAGGATCATATCCGTGTGAGAAGATAGAGATTTGTAGAACAGTGACACAATCAGAGGAGGTTAGCAGTGCTTTTCAACCACGAACCAACACATGCTACTATGACTTTTTAGCAGTATGTTTTTGTCCATGTTATTTACCAAGAAATCTTATCATGGTTTTTTGACAATTATATACACTGCACGGCTAGCTGTACCCGACACCGCATGTGATGTCATCAACTCAGTTGTTGCTGAACTACACGTCATCAAGCTATTTACAGGAAGGCACAGAACAAACTGTGTTTCTTAAGAAAACTTAAGTCCTTCAATGTATGTAGTAAGATGCTACACACCCCATAATCTGCCAGCTTCTGTGGGGTAGAAGTATCAGCAGCAGTGACTTAAAAAGAGATAAACAATCAGACACAAAAAAGCTTTTTGTGTTGTAGGGATTTTTCTGGACCCTCTGGAGATTATTTTGCAAAGAACAATTCTTCATAGAATGAATAACAACCATAAGCATCCTCTTCAAAACATACAACAACCAAGTGTCTTCAGAATCTTTATCAGGTCAGCTGTACTACTGACTGCTGTGGGAGATCCTTCTTTCCCACAGCCATCAATCACATCTACAACTACTCTTTCAGTAAATTTTAGATAGTATGAATTACAGCATTTAATTTCTCTTTAGGACTAATCTAGTCTCTTAATACCACATATTCTTATAATGTTTGCAGAAATGCAACTCTAATGTTTTTGCTTAACTAAAGCTGCATTTTTAGTTGTATAAATGTTTTAGTATTTTGTGTCTATAAGTATTTTCATTACAAACAAAACCAAAGATATTTAAAAAGACAGTTTTTCTAGATTACAATAGAAATATTTTTCTTTGACATTACAAGGAGGAACTTTGTCTTGCTGGACAGCACAAAGTTTACAGAGTCCTTGGTACAGCAAAATTACATTCTTATAACAGTTACATTTGCAGTTTTTTATGTGTTTTTAGACACACAAATCCTTACCACATAGAAATCTGAAAGTGAAATAAATTAACTCTACTGGGTACTAGGCTGTCAGACTAACCTATTTCTTGTTTTCTTTTCTCGTTGTTTTGTGCTATTTTAAGGCATTTTGTTGTGTCGTATTTATGAATATTTATCTGCTTAAACAAACATGCAAATGCTTTTTTTCTCTTTTATTACTAGATTTTCATCAATTCATAGAGTTTCTCTTGTGTTTTACAGGCTCCCAGAGGTACGGATCTCAGACAATGGGCCTTATGAATGCCATGTGGGCATATATGACCGGGCAACGAGGGAGAAGGTTGTCCTGGCTTCAGGAAATGTTTTTCTTACAGTTATGTGTGAGTAACATTATTGCATTGACTACTATATATTTCAGAAATAATTCTTGCTTCAAGGAGAAATATATACGTATTTCAAAACAGAATAGTTGGGTGGAACATTGAATTTATGTAGAGGGATTTTTCAAAGCCAGCAGGTCAAACAGTATGACAAAGATGGAAGTGAGAGCCCAAAGGCAGAAGAAAAAAAAACAACTTTTTTCACTCATGTGAAGTTTTAAATTTTTACATGAGGTTCTTGAAAGGTAAAAACTGTTTGGTGGTATGTATGTCCGCCAAGAGTATTGATTTTGATTTAAAAACAAAATTTGTAAATGTTTTCTAACCCAATTTACATGAATGGTTAGCTTAAACATGTCTGAATTCTGTAAAATAGAGCAAGCAGTAGGTGTTTTTTTTATTACTATTATTTATTTTAGTGTCTTAGAAAAACAGTAGCTTGCCATCATCAATGTGTGTGTGAATGAGAATGACTGATTTAATTATAAAACATCTTCGCGTGTGCTAATAAAGCAAATAAAGTCTGACTTCATTTCATTTCAAAAGATGTTCCAATTTTTTTTTCAGAAAGGAATTAATGTTACTACAACGAGCAGGTGAACCAAATAAATTACTTTTGCCACATATGTCTTATCCATAGGTTATTTTGAGAATGATGTTTTATTCTTCCTTCTATAATTTGGCTTCTGTTTGTTTTTGCCAGTATTCCCCGCATAACATATAAAATATTAAGTTATTTTGTTGATAATTTTGTATTTGTAAACTAACACTGCTTACGTTGATGGTGATTTTAATATGACGTTTCAGACAAATCATTGATTTTTCTTTTTAAATCAGCTCAAAAGTAAAGAAATAGAAAAAAACAGCTGGAACAAAGAAATCAATCCCACTTAGACATTATTTAGCCACTGCTTTCTTATTTCTGTTCATAATCTCTTGGTCTGCATTGTCAGACACTGAAGACACCTTTGTTGTTCTGCGTTTTACTATTGACTAAACCTCACACATTTTTTACATATCCCCACCATTTTTCTGTTGACATAATTAACGATAATAATTCTATAATTAACTACAATCAAGAGAGGACGTTTCTGGCTGTTGCTCAGTCTTGAATGTAATTATTGTATGTTAGTCTCCCTAGTGACAGCTTTTTGGTTTGGCTGATGTATCAATTCCAGCTACAAAAAATGGCTAATCTCCATGTGGTCTTTTGTCTAATTAGCATTTTTTTCAGCTGGAACACAGGATAGAAACAGCATGTCATAATATCACCTCATTATCACATTTTGTGACCCTGAAAACTGGCTAATACTTCATGGTCTTCTTTTAAATTATGCATAAATTTTTATTTAAATAGCTCTCTGCCTTTATACTTGCACTTTTTATTACCATTCCAGAGTCTTTGTTTTACACTCCCCTATTATCAATGAAAGGAGATTTACTCAGTTGTTCCTTGTTTCAGTTCTGGGTGGGTTGAAGTGAATGATGTGGTCCTGGGATAGCTGTAGCGCCCTATCTCAGCTGGGTCCTAAATCACCACAGAGAGAAAGAAGAATGGCTTCTGGCATTGTGGCTAATTGCAGTCTAAACTGAAACAGAATTATTCATAACCTATTAGTGTGTCAAGTTCAGTGGGAAGTAAAGAGAAAAGTTGAGCAGTGAAAAAGAGAATATTAGAGGAACAAAGTTAATTAATAGGAAACAGTACACAGAGAGTATTTTAATTTTTAAAGGGTTTCACAAATACAAATTATCATTTTAATGAATCCCCTGCCAAGACATCCAGTCAGCCAACATTGAAACATAAAAAACATTAACTTTGGTACATCAACTGGTGTCCTTCACCTTGAAAACTTTTAAAAGTCATCTATTTTTTATTCCCTTCTATTTTTTTCCCCTTAAACTATATTAGCAAATGCCATTAGGCCTTATGGTACAAAGATACTAAAAGTATCCTTAGTAATACCAGAATTGTATACCAGAGGAAATACTGATGCACTGTGATGGACAGAATCATTGTTAAATGATTGAATTTAGTGTTGAATCAGTCTCAGTCTGCTGGACAGGAGGAATGGAGTAGAGACATGTCACAATGTGGTTTGACCATTTGACCTTCTTCCTATTTGCAGTTGTAAGAAAATGAATATTTATGTATAGCAGAAAACTGACTTTCTACAAGTCATCTTTAAATATTTGTTATATGTTTGTGTGCATGTACATGTGTCTTGGTTATCTTAACTGATTTCCAATTGTTTTGACCTTTTCACCTGGTATTTCCAAGAGACATGCTCATAATTTTAAATGTAAATACCTTTCTTCAGGAAGAATAAATGTTTCACAGTTGTTTTTTAATCATTTTATTAAAAAGGTTAGAATGCCAAAAATTTAAGTAAATAATTAAATAATAAAAAAAGCAAACATTTATCTGAAAAATGTTTCTAATAGACTCAGAGTTTGCCTATAGTTATAACAGAAAAGTCAATTCAATCCCTATGAATCCAGGACCATAATTTTAGCCTCTAGCAGCAGGGGAAAAAAATCTATTCCCCTTCTGAGTGGTAAAGATCCAGTCATTATTTGTCATTACTTGATGTGATTCCTTTATGATGCTACAAAGATTAAGATGAAAGGTTATTTATCCCCCCACAAGTGGCAATGACCTTGGTAAGCCAGTACCTGCTTGAATTGTGTTCTGTCTGAGGCACCTTAGCCTGTTATTGTCTGTATTAAATGGCTGTTTGCCTGTGACTTGTCAGCTTGATAAAGAAGATCTTAATAGCATGTTTTTAAACATCTTGTCACGTAAGTGTAGAAATTTTTTCATCTAACCTTTTGTGAAGCGTGAGGAGTTAATTTAAAGGATGCCCTTCAGTAGGTGGCAGGGTTGTTACTTACATCCTCCAGATACAGAGATGAGCACTAAGGTGTAGACTGACTAATTGCCTTCTTGTCCTGTGTAACTCAGATTTGCTAACATAATGGATCTACATCTTTAATTAAACGCTGTGTACATTTAGTTCCATGTTTAGAAATGGATGGGAATAGTGACAAATGGATGAAGCCCTTAGATTATAGTAGCTGCAAACTGTTTTTTTGTTCACAAAAAACAGAATTTAAGGAGTTTATGGATGAACTACTGTATGTGCCATTTGTGTACAGAGTTGTTTAAATTTAATTTTAGTTGGCTTGCTTTTTGCTTTTGACTTTTTTAGGAAGCATTATCCCGCACAACAAAGATCGTCTTCCTCAGTGTGATCGGTATCTGTATTTTATCCTAGTTAAATGTCCTTTTTTGACTAACTACTTAATGTCTTAAAACAGCTATGCACACAATTACTTTACTTGTTCCTTAAATGTGTAATCAAGCCTGCTGTTCTTTTAACCGTGTTGTTAAGCCATTTCAGAAGTTATTTTAAGTTATCTTCAGCTGCACCATATGCAGGTTAAGAATTTTACTTTGTAGGTTTTTAACTTGACAAGTGACAGGAAATACTTGCAAGGTTTTCCATGGTCACTTAAAATTTCCATTATTTAGCCACATTTGTCTTGGTTCCTAATATGTAACAAATGAAAACTGAATAGTTGAGCAACAGTTTTGTTTCTTTTTGGGTGTATGGTCGACACACTTTTCTCGTGGCCAACAGATACATTTAATCTGATTATAGGCACAATTGGGAATAGTGTAACAAGCTTTGGAGCTTTTCAGAGACGTGTGTAAGTGTGGGATAATAGAAAAAGTCAAAAATATCAAGTTTATATAAAATTAAAATCATTTACTTATACAATATACCTCCTTACATTAGATTAACTGCCAAAATTAAGCAGTTTACATCAACTATAACACCACTGCCAGACATAAGGTGAACAGAGCATTATGCCATGTTTTGCTTCTTGCCTTCACCAGTGTTAGGCTCTGTTGCTGATTAAGAGCAATTCAGAATTCACCAAAATTATCTTGTCTCTGGATCCACTGAGAGAAAAAAAGACTGGAATTAATTAACAGAACAGATGAATTATTAAAGGTCTGTCTTGAACTAAACTCTGGGGTAATAACTGAAACAAAAACAAATAACCCATGGGTTTCCTCAAGGATACCCAACATTGACCTGTTAGGAAGTGCATCTCTTATTCCCTGTAAAAGATTTTTTTAACCAGTATGTCATGCCGTTATCATTTTGCCTGCGAATTTCTGTTTCCCCTTTAGTTGATGTTACTTTTTCTCAAAACCCACTGAAGCACAAGATCTTCTATTAATGTAGCAGCTACATTTTAAACCTTCATCTGTCAAACTGTGAAATCTGTTGGTGCTATCTTACTTCTAATTAGCTTCGACTGGGTTGTGGCATGAACTCGAAAATCGTATTTGGAGTCATACTGTATCTCATTTGAGGCCGCATTAATGACAAGCCATTTTTACCCTGTAGCTCATTCAGTGCCTCATTCAGTTGACATTCACCAGGCGCTTATCAGCAGGGTAGCCAGTGCATGCCAAGGCTGTAACCTCATGAGTAAGCCTGTTTTCATACCCGGAGATTTAACATTGCAAACAAAAACACACGCATCAGATGGCTGCTGCTCAGATTCTGGCTCCTGAAAAACCTCGAAGGAAAGAAATTGGCCTGATACAGTGTTCATCAGCTGAGATTATTTTACTGGAATTCAGATGTAAAAAAAAAAAGGCAATATAGGCTAATGTGTAACATTTGATAACTAATTATTTTCATCTTCTTTTTGCGCCACCTTAATTGCATAAGGTTGACTTCAAGGTACGTTCAAGAAACATAATTTCAGTAACGGCAGAACATAATGACATAACAACATAATGAGACATAAAGACAGGATTGTTATCAAACAGTGGTCAAGTCAATGTTGATTTTGCCAAATAGTCCGCTAAAATTAGAATAGTGTTTTGACTGAAAATTCAAAGAAATGTAGCACGCATCAAAATGTTGCCCAAAAAAACAGAGGGTTATGTCTTCAAATGGTTCCAAAAGTCTTTCTTCCATCGCTTGGGAATCACCATTATACTGCTCTTTTTTTTTTTTGAGTTTTGTTCCTACACCAACATATATATTTCATATTTCGCATTTCATTCTGAACATGTTGCCCCCCATAGTCTCCTTGTGGCTTATCTGTAAGCTTTGAAGTGTGAGCTTCATTTTCCTCCCTCCTCCTCCTCACTAAAAGATGTCTTCATCACTTCCTGCGCTCTGTTTGCCACTAAGGTCCCTCCTTTTGTGTGTGGATGACAGACGAGGCAACAGAGGAAAAGCAGCTTTGACTCTCTGGAGATAAACCATTGATTGTACCGAAAGACGAGAAAGTCTTTGTTTTTCTGTTTTTACCTATCACCTTGCATGATAATTCAAATTTTCTGACACATTAATTTCATTTCAGGCTAGATTAAAAAGAATATATTTTTTGACAAATTTGTCAAATGTTGCTTGTCTTATCAGTTTCTTTTGAATTTTCTACAGAAGGCTTAGATTTTTAGTTTTTAAACATGAACATCATTAAATGAAAAGGTCAACTTTTACAAGAAGCAAGAGAGTGAAATTAATTTGTCAGCTTTGATATAATTACTAATCAGTATGATAAGTGTAATTTATTTCTTATTTTGTCCAAATGTGCCAGATATTTTTTTGTTAGGTCGAGGTAACAGAATGTTCAGTTTTATGATTAATTCAATTAAAAGCACTGAAAGACATCTGTAATATCTCAGTTTCATTTCATAGCATATAAAAAGAAATACTGACTATTTGTATAAACATGCGAAAGAGACTATGCCCATGGTATCGATATGTTTTGTACAAAGTAAACTGAGTGAATATCTAATAATCGCTTTCCTCTTAATCCTACTTCTTTCAAATCAAAATATCAGTTATTTAAGCTGGTATGCCCAATTTTCAGTATGTAGAAAATTATGTTGTTATTGGTATAATTTACCGGTATAATGTATTGTTAAAGAAATAATGTCCATCATTTATAATGTTAGGTTTAGACCTGAAGAAAAGACATGTTAATGTAAGTTAGTTTGAGTATTCTTTCTATGATTCTGTGACCCTTTAGTATGGTATGTTTGAAATTTGACAGTCATCTTTACTCCTGCACAAAGGAATATGAGACAGGCGATAAATTTAAGGGAAAAGAGAAAATTCAGGTTTAGGAGCTCCAGAAAGCAGCTTCTGGGTATGGAACGAATCGATTTTTTCCCCAGTGTACTCATTTTTTGAAACTTGAATTGAAATAAGAGCAGGAGGAGCTGAAGGAAAACTGGAAAGAGGAAATATTATTTTCTCATATCTGCTTTAGTCTTTTTTTTTCATTTATTATATTTTATTGTATTATATTACATTATATTGTTGTGAAAAGCTATTTGCCTGATTTGCTTGATTACTTCTGTTTTTGCTTTTTTGACACATAAATGGTCTTAATTTATATAAATTTACTAATCAGATACTAGACAGTTTACTAGACATGCAACCTTTTAAAGCTCTATAAACATTAGCCAAATCCACCCAATTTTCTCACAAATGTGCATGGATCGAGATGCTGATGCGTAACTTGGGGTTAAGTGCCTTGCCCAGGGGCACATTGATGTATGACATGAAACAGGATGAAGCTGGAATCGTGACTGGGATAAAGTACAGGAATATATGTGCCGAATATTGGCAGGAGGTCCCATGTTTAAAGTGGGAGTCTCTATTTATGGGTTTGATAATGACGAAGCTAAGATCTTGTAAGATTTCCAAACCTAGATGAATAATCTGCAAGTTGAATGAAAAAAACCTTTTATATGCATGTCTGTTCAAAGACAGGTACAAAGACGAGCTTAGAAAAATTCTCTCAACTGTCTGGCAAGTATTTAGAAGAGAGCCTAAATATTGGATTTCGCAGGAAAGAGGAGGGTAAGTAATGAAACGTAAGCCTCATTTATAAACAAAAACACCGCAGGAGTGGAAAATCAAATACAGACAAGAAGAAGATACATTCAAACAGAAATGAAAAAACAACGATATCACATAGAAAAGATAAATTGGTATCCTAAATAGCTGTAGGAGAAGAAAAAGGCTGCAAGACAAATGGAGATTTAACAATTGGACAATGGATTGGAAAAGCTGAGAATATTTGTAGTAAATATGAAGATGAACATGAAACTCAAACTAAAACAGATTTATCGAGAATAGAAAACAACAATGATTACCAAGAAACAAAATGTTTCCTACAAGAAATCAACCTCATGTAAAAGAAAATACCTTTCACTGAAGGACTTTTATAATTCTCACTCTCTTTTGACCTCAACATTAAACTGTTACACAATAATTCAATTCAATAATCAACAAATACATCTTCTATTTTGTTCTTGTCTTGGGCCATAGCCTTTTGTGTTATTTGCATCTTATTTACATGTGCATGTTCTCAACGGGTATTCTGGCTTCCTCCCATAGTCCATAAAAATTAATGTTTGGTTAATTGGTAACTCTAAGGCATTCTTTGGTGTAAGTGTGCATGACCATGGTCGTTTGTCCTGTTTGTTTGTACCCTGCAACTCATACAAGGACTGCTGCTTGGTTGCAGTTGCCCACCGCGACCCTACAAGAGTCATACAGGAATAGAAAATGTTATTCATCCCATTTGTAATTCTGGATTTGAATGTCTGGAGTTCAGGTATGTCATTGTTGTGTTTTACAGACTTGTGAGCCTTAATGGTTGTCACCATCAATTAGCACATTAGACACTGCTTTAGTATAAGGTGCTGTACATTTCCAAGATTGTTTTATCATGTTATGTTTTGTAAAACCTTTTGTATAAATGGAATACATATATAAAACCCCTTTTGTAGGTTTACACATTTTCTTCTAGAATTTTGTGTAATCTGGGTGTTCTTTTTTCTGTATGATATCCCAGCACCTGCTATCTGTATACTAGCAGATAAATGGATAGATGGCCACTTATCTACTATCCATTTATCTGCTATAAGTCTCAGTGTTTCCCATTTTCTGTTACAAAATATAATTCCTTGTTGCTGCCAAAGTACTTTTGGGGTAGGATGCTGTGCAGTGGATCTGGGCCTGGTCAAAATCCTTGCTGATGAGTGTATATGATGGAACTGAATCTAACATGGCTAAAAAAATTTTTACCCCACTAGTGTGGCACTAAGTGTTCACTAAAATGGTTTCAAAATCCAGGACACCTATCCAAGGTCGATATACTTGCAGTAGCTTTGCTTCAAAGAAAATTATAACACCACACACAACAATTCATCTTCTATCACTCCTGCACAGTTTGTATAGAAGCTGCAGCTCATCTATTTCAAAAATACATCCACGTGCCAAGAAACACTTAAAGGTACATTCCTGGTCAATTATGCAAAATAAGCCTACAAATTCACTTTGTGTGTTCAAACACACACACACGCATTCTGATACAAAAAGTTCTCACCATAGTGAAGCTTTGTTTGAATAGAGAATAAAAATTACAAAAGCTCATGTGCCAGCGTAGCTGATGGAGCTGATGCAACACCTGCCAATTCCGAGCCCACATTTAGCAGCTTGGTCGGTGTTCATTACAGACCCTGCTGGAAAAATATTTGCTCTGGCATAGGTGGGGGTGGGCAGGTGTTGCCTAGATGGGACATAAAAATGTGTTCTCCTGTTCCAAACGTTAGGTCTCTGCCCACTAAACATGTTCAGAACCGTCATAATTAGCTGTCTCATGATGAATGAGACAGCTAATTTATGTTTGAAAATAGTAAAAAGAAGAAATATCTTTGAGGGATTTTGTGAGAAAAATATTAAGTATTAAACAGATGTAAACCAAAGACAAGAAAGGTTAAATTTGACACATGTGGACTGTGTCAAATTTTGTTAGTCCACAACCAGATCTGGTGTACACTAGCTGATACAGAGCAGCTTATTACACATCATTAATAGGACAAGGTCACAAGATGTTAAAACGTTGATTTAATTACATACATATACTGTACATATATATATATATATATATATATATATATATATATATATATATATATATGGAGAGAGAGAGGTTGTCAACATTAATGCATCTGATTAAACTGAAAGTTTAATTGTGTTAATATTACATGATGCAGATAATTAAACTATTATTTTTAGAAGTAACCCTCTCTCGCACAGGGGGTTAGTTAGTTCATAGTAGCACGTTACGTGCTGGACACACGGTGTGACAAGCAGCAGCAACTGGTGAAGGTTTCCGTGACAGCAGACAGCAACACAAGTTGAACATTATTCAACTTTCTTGCATTGCGTTTCTTACCTAAATCTGCATGTCTTCATGCAGTCGCTTGGCTGGATGAGTACAAGTGACTGTCGTCTTATTGCACAAGTGCCATAGGAAATTAATACTAAATTAACATTTAAAACAAAATTACTTCCTTTAAATTGAATATAAAAACCTAGAAAACAGAATTTTCAGACATGCTTGCTGTTAGACAATAAAATATATTCTTAAACGAATTTGATAACGTTCACCCTTCTGTGTTTTTTGATATGCGCTATAGGTGCAGTTGCCCATATAGTTGGACATACAGATGTTTCATGTATTAAAATTTTCACTTTATGCATAATGTTTGGTAGCAGGCAAGATGGTGAATACAATGAATACAATGTAAAAGCTTTTTTTTTCAAACAAAAAATTCATGCTTTTTAAGTATGCAAGATGTAATCTCTGATATGATACTGAATATCTTAAAATCTACTGCAGCCATGATCTTTCCATGGCAACACAGTGTTCACAGGAGTTTTGAAAAGCCTTAAAGCTAGAATGTATTTTCATTGTCAGGTTTTGAAAATCTATTTATTTCAGAGATCAATGTATTGGTTAAGTTATACTGAAGTGCACATTATAACAAGGATTAGACAGTTGAAATACAATGAACAGGGAATTTTGTGAAAACTGAAAAAAACAATGACCAGCTTTGATTTGCTCATTGAGTTGTAAAAGAAAGAAAAGAAAAAAAAACGCCTTTCAGAGCATGGTCCATGCCTGCTCCGTATCTCTTTTAGTAATATTTCCGAAACTGACTTAACTCAAAGCCATTTGATTTAGTACATAAAGTCATTTAGTTATTAATAAAATTATTAATGTCAGCCTTTAACTGGAGGCCCAGATGTGAACATCCAGGAACAAATAGCAAATAAACAATACTTTCAGATCACTTTGGAGTGGCTGTCTTTACAGTGTTTATCTGTGCAGAATTGGCACCTACAGCTAAGAAAGCTGAGTGTAAATAAACATGGGGGAAATTCACTCAAAAATATCCTGGCAGCTGCAGTTGTGAACGGTAGAAAAGGGATAAGGATGTGACATGTTGGCAACCTAATTGCTTATGCGTTGACGAGGAATTCTGAATCGTGTTGAATTTGCATTTACGCTCTACTATTTTAGCACCCACTGTAAAACAGAATGAGAACGTGTGAGAAGATGAAAATGTTTAAATTGCACTTGGTGTCTTTTGATGGTTATTAAAACCACAGAATTACAATGTCTGTGTTCATCTGAAAGGCAAGACAGGTCAGTTCTTCTCTGTAACCAATTTAGTATACACATTTTATTCCAGTTTCACTAAAACTTAAAGTCAGTAAGAAGTTATAGATTGTGTTATACATGCTGTCATTACTGTTTAGGAAGTTGAGCAAAAATGTAACTGAAAAGATGGTAGGTGTTTGCACAAAAGCTTATAGGAAAGCTGTCGACCCTTCCACTGGAGAGTTTGAGGTTTTGCTAACATAATGTTGATCAACTGCATCCTGCATGTGCATCCTGTACATGTATCATATTCTGGGATTGCAGCTGTCACACAGTGGATATGTAGTGCAAATATTTAAAATTCTAACAAACACATGCTTAAAGGAAAAGATCATTAAATTATATACAAAAAAAGAAAAACATGCATAAAACATAATGCTTAAAAGTAAAACATGCATTTTCCCCAATTATTTCACCAGATAGGGGATACATATAGATATACAGTTCAACATTTTTTATGTTCAAAACTTTTTGACATCTGAAATGTGACTGTGATGTGACAAACTGGTTTAACTTCATCACATAAAAGCACATTTCCCAAACGCAAGAATTTTCCGAACATGGACTATTTACTTAAATTGCAGGGATGATTATAAATTAATGAAGAAGACCGGGGATGAGTGACATTTAAATGTGGCACTGCAGATGTCAGAGGTTCCAAACATGAGCTTAGGGAGTCAAGTTTATGCCTTATTAATTAGAGTGCCAAGTTAACAAGTTCGTTCCACAGTTTCATGTGCACATTTACTGGAGTCACACGCTGCTTAAAAACTCTGAAGGGCCAATACAGCATATTGGAATTCAGAAGAGATGTGCATGCAATAACAAATGGAATTATAGTTATAGTTATCATATGTGATTTTGTGCAGAGTGGTGCCACATAACACCCTCACCCTTTTTCTCCAGTGCCGTAACAGTAACTTTTACTTAGACAGCTGTTAATAATGAATTTGCTTCTGTTTACCATTGTCAGAGTTACTCTCCTTCACAACCAGCATTTTCAACAAGCTGACAATGTGTTTGTGTTGTTGGCTGGATGTTCTTGTCATGTGATCTTAAACTATAAAATCTAACGTCTCACCTTGCGGTAAAGAAGCTGACCTACACATTTTCCATTCACGACAAACATTTATAAATTTTACATCTAAGCACAGTTTTAGCACTAATGATGCTTTTAATTCCAACTCAACTGTCAGTCCATTTGACCCATTTAAATAACCTTGTTTTAGATAGTGGCTCTGTGGGGAGTATAGAGGTCTTGCAATTGGAAAATTGTGGGTTTGATTCCAATTTTCTTCTGTCACACGTTGGTGTGGTAGTTTGAATGGTGTAAAATCCTAATATTGGTTTTCTAAGAAGAGTTTAAAGAATAGACAATGACATAAAATCTAGATATGTTTTCCTGTGTGGTTTAATATATACAGCTTTTGAGATTTCTATCTATACAGTCCATAACATACTTTAAGGTGCACAAGTTATTTTAAGAAAACTGACAGCTAATACATATCTTACATTATTGAAGCTAAAAGCTGTGGCTCCCTCTCAGTTAAACCAGAATGGAAAATAGCTACAAATATATTGCAACTTTATTTGTGCAACAGTCATTGTGTTAGTCTGATTGCCACTGAACACACACACACACACACACACACACACACGCACACACACACACACACACACACACACACACACACACACACACGCACACACACACACACACACACACACACGCACACACACACACACACACACACACACACACAGAGAGAGAGAGAGAGAACTCTATAAATGGTTCCTTGTTCTATGTAATGAAGACTCTTTCAGCTGCCTCTTGCTGCTGGCTTTGACTTTGCCCATGAGCATATTCTCATGTGTTCTTTGTTATTGGGACTGAATGGGTGTGAAAGAGAAACAGGCTCACAACTTGACTTACAATCATAGTTTTGCTATTTCTGTCGAGCCACAAGGGCCCTCGCTCTTGTGGCTCGACACAGACTGTTTTCTGTCTGTGTTTCTGCTCTGTTCATATGAAGACCAACACTGGCAGATTTGTTAATTTTGTTTAACCAATGATTTTGCTTTGCAGCATTTTGTCATGTTATCTTTATAAATATGTCTCAACCAACTCTTTGTCCCCGCTCTTTCATGTTTTACCTCAATAAAAACAGGACGTTTAGGTACCTCTACTGAAAATGCCATTGGTTTTATAGCTAAAGAGTATGAAAAGAAAATCAACTAAATAGTTCACAGACATCTATCCAATAGCCATTTGTACCTACCATACATTATTAAATAACATTAGATTCTTATTTTTTTCTGCCTCAGCCAGCTATCTCACTTTACTTACAGCAGAACAGCATGTGCCATGGGTTATGGGTTAAAGGACAATACATAAGCAAGCACTATTTATCTTTGGATATGTAATTCAAGCCTAAATCTCAGAGCTGCTCCGACAAGAGCCACCAAACATTAAAGCAACTTATGAACCAGAATTTTTGTTTAATGTATGAGAAAGTAGATGATTTTTTCTAGTTTATGACCATTTGAACCCATTATACTTTTCTTTAAAAATGGTAAATGGCCTGTACTTGTATAGCAATTCATCTAGTCCAGAGGATTCTAAAGTGCTTTCCACTTGATTCAGTCATTCATTCAGACACTCGCATGCCAATGGTGGTAAATGAAATTGTAGCCACAGCTGCCCTGAAGCCATGTGACAGCAGCAAGGCCACCTTACACCAGCAGCACCAGGCATGCTGATCATCACCAGCAAGCAAGTCTGGCAGCCAAGGACAGAACAACTGAGACAGACAGCAACTCACCAGTTACAGGGCAAACTCCTACCACCGTTGCCACATTGATGAGGCTAAAGTTACTTATCAATGTGTCTTACAAACACAAATATCCTGAAATGGCTACATTTAAGCAGCTGTGCTGAAGTTGCATGTAACTAATGTAACTAGTTTTTATAATCCCTGTTTTTGCTTTTTAACATATGACTCTTGGATGCCCATGACCTTATACCAGATTTCTTGCTGTTTTTTCCATTGTCCACGTTTGGCAAATTTTGGCCACTGCGAACCAGGAACATCCCACAAAAGTTTGAGTTTTGGGGATTCTCTGATCCTGTCATATAACCATCACAGTGTGGCCCCTGTCAAACTCACAAATCCTTACAATTTCCCATATGTTTTGCAAAATTTTTACTTCCTGTCTAAATTGTGCAATGTTGAGGAGATAATCAGTGATATGTACTTTAAGTATTAGTGGTCCCTATGTTTTGCATGACCAATGAAAAACATAAGGAAAGCAGAGTTTTAACTTCAACTTAATAATTCTATTTATTTGTGTACTATGTATTATATCCCCCAACTTTACTGAAGTGTCCCAGCTACTGTCTGCAAACAAGTTTTCACTTTTTAGCTAAGGGCATCTGCAGAGATCAGCTTCTTGCTAATTATAAACTGCATTATTGGGACGTGCACAAATTTAACAGTGGTTCAAATAAATTCCTAAAATAAAATTCTGTTTGTGGGAATAGTAGAGGAAAAGAATTGCCGTATTGAAGAAAGACACAGTTTTACTGAATGACAGTAGAATGACAAAAACCTGATGAATGGGTTTTTGAAAAATCAATTAGAGATACCAATAAAGAAAGAAATATGAATGCAATGATGCATGCCTGCTATCTATGTAATTATTTAACAAAAAATGTAAGTTCTGGTTGTCAGATTTATAGTCATAACAGCCATGCAATTAAATTAGAGCTGTTGTCAATAAACAGCTTATTAACAGCATTATTTTAAACCAGAGTTGAATTGACGCAGTTCTAAAAGGCTGTGTTTTTGTTTCCACGCTGAGATGGCATGCTTCAATGCCCTGCTGATTATAGGAGGGTTATTTAAAGTGTTGCACCCTGGCTGACTGGACCAGAACCATTTCTCTGACCTTATTTTCCCATTTCTGAAATACATTTAACAAAGCCTTAGCGCAGTTAGAGACCGACTTCAAGTTAGGTCTGTCAGCAAAATGAAGCTGCAGTCTTCTGTTACATCAGTCACACAGTTAAAAGGCAATGAAACTGGATTTGCTCAATATTCCTGAAGCCACATGAGATGTATTATATTTCACCCTCTGTATGGGAAAGTGGTACCCATATTTTGCTAGCAGGAGTCCAACTATTTTACTGAAGTGTGCTAATCTATTTGGATATTTTTGCCTTACGTTTTCTTCATGGTGTAACAGTTTGCAAAAATAACTTCCTATGTTGTCTCTTCCTACAGTAAACCTTAACATCATTTTACATTTTGTAGCAAAATGATTATTTTAAGCTACAGTGCTACTAATGCTACAAAATCTTTAGTTATTTGCAATGCTTACTCGATGAATATTCAGTATTGCAGTACAGTCAAAATCTAAAATGCCCAATTAGCCACCAGAGGGATATACATAATTAGTTGGTCCAGCAAGCAAATATGTGGTAGGTAATTTAGTTTGTAAGCTTTTAGTCATTTTAGATATAAATCTGTATCCATCAGTTTTGGAGGTTAATAACTAGGAATGTTTACCTCATCATACTGAATTTCTTTCAGTATGAAAACTTCAGCCTTCCATTACTTGCTGCAAATCTTAACTGTGTAAAAGCTGTAGTTCCTACACTTCATTTGTCATCGCCTACTGGTACATTATTTATTGGCAAAGAAAAATGTTTGAAATGTTGTGTATGGCACTAGAGAAAGTGAAAGGGTGTTACGTTTCTCAGAGGCAAGAGAATAGCTTATAGAATGTCTGTGAGACAAAATTATGAATACAACTACTATTCCATGTGTACTAGATGGAATTGAAAATGACCTGGAACTCTTAACTAAAGGTATCCATTCAATTCAGGTGGCAAAAAATACTCTTGTTTAGTTTTTTTGCTCTTTGATGTTTTATGTTTTCTTGATCAACGTGTTTTATAAGACATGCCATGTTGGGTTTTCTTTTGTTTTGATTTATACCTGAGTTGTTCCAGAGTGGAGATAAAGTTCATTGTATCGATGGCAAGAAAGACCATAGATTTAAGTTACCTAATGGATACAATTTCTGTTACCAGGTTATTTTTTCTAAAGTAGGCAAGAGACAAAGGCTATATTTTAAGGCAGCAATGGCAAGCATAAACTGTTCAGTGAGGTAATAATAAAATGAATCAAAATTTACCTCAGAAAATGCTGGGGGGTTTAGGATATGAATGAATGAATACATCTAGGAGCTATTACAGATGATCATAGTTATGTGTATGCCATCTGTCTCATTGTAGCTTGGCACAAGCCATTTTGTAAATTATGAGCCACCGACTTCCCTGTTTGTAACTCTTCTCTAAATTGTGTTGCACAATTTGGGAGTCTCACTAACAGCTGGGTACCTTTTATAAGGAACATTAATGATTTGCAACCATATGAATAATTACAAAGGATAGTAAAACTGTCCTTTGCTTGTGAACAAATGCTATTACTTAAGAAATGCAAGCTCTTTGAGTGTATAGAGCTGGGATTTGTATTGTAGACGACATAATTTTTCTGAATTGGAATAGTCTGGAATAATCTTTAAAATTTTTGTTTACCTGAAACAAAAATTCCCAAAAGCTCCTTAACATACATGTTTTAATATATGAAAGAATCATTTTGCAATTGACATGCATCCCTTTATATTTAAGCTTAATTTAAAAAGATCAGAATACAACAATCTTCATTGTGCTATACAATGATTTTTTTTTTCTTCTGTCAAAGCTGGAGTAGTTTGTCAAATCCTTACCAGTAAGATTCCACAAGAAATGACGAGGCAGGTTTTTGTCCCCTGTAGTTCAATGATCCTTTGATACAAAAAGAGAGAAAACAAATCACTCTATATCCATATGCAGTTCATGTCTCAAAATATTTTTTTAATTTCTTCCTTTTGTATGACATTTGGAAATTAGATGTGCAATAAATACTTAACATTTCAATGGAATTTACCAAGGTGTCAGAATTATTTGACTGCAATGTAATTTAACCTCATTCTATGCTTTGCAGACATTCTGAACAGATATGGTATGAGCTTTAATCTATGTACAAAGCATTTTTTCTGGCTATTTAATACAGAAGTCAGAGAGAATGCATATTTTTAGCTTGCACAAAGATACTTATGCATACATGTCTCTGCATATGATCACTCAATATTTTAAATGTGTGAAGCGATGCATTCACGGGAAAAACACAGATAAAGGACGTGGAAAGACCAAACTCTAGGCTGAATCTAGACAATTTCAAGCGGTAATCAGAGGAATCTGGTCATCCTAATTATTCCAAGCTGTATGGGAAACTGGCGAGGTACTTGAGGCAAACTGTAATCAAGACCTCAGGCAGCAGGGTGCAGTGATGAAGAGGCTCTTTACATCTGCAGTTAATATGAAGGCATGAAATTGCAAATTCATGACCCTCAAATGCAGTGTGCTGCAGCCATGAGGTCAGTCTTTTTCTGTCTCCAAGCCCACTCTTGTTGAGAGGAATCATGAGCAATTCTCTCCCATAGGAATATTTGGAACTAAATAATCATTTGAAGAATCCGAAGCGGCAGTTGTATTACAGCCTGGCAACATTGTTTAACCTGCCTCTAACAAGGGCCACAACATGTAAATCAAATAAGTGACTGTGGCTCTATACTCGCATCCTTTTCTCCATGTTTTCCTCCATTTACATAAAGTATGACCATGCAGGCATAAAGCAGAGCATACACAGAGACTTCCAACAAGTAGATTTTGTCATTGCCATTGTTTCCTAACCTCTAAATTCAGGTCAATTAAAAATGTCTATCACTCTCGTCAGTCTGGAAATTAAAAATGTTCTTGAAACATAACATAACATATCTTGAAGCAAAAGCTTGAGATTTAATTGAGATGGTATTCACTTCCGTTGAGTGTGAAACAACTCGAGTAGAAAATTGAACCGGTGGTTGCTGTTATGTGACACCATGTGCTGTAGTGGGATGTGATGACAAATTCAGTGAACTGAAGTTTAACTTTCTTAACTGAAGACTTAACTTTCCCAGTTAAAGTCAGGTAGAATTCAAAAACTATTTCCATTTGCTAAAACCTAATACAATGAGTGAAAACTTTGTAGATTTTTTTTTGTATACGTTCTTCAAAGTTAGAAGTATACATACATGGACTTTATCATGCTTTCTCCCTTTATCAAATTGGAAAAGCCCAAATGATTATGTTAAGTTAATTCAAATGTTTTGAATGAGTTAATTTATAATATTTTGGTGAATTGGATTTTAAGACACATCTCTAGCACATTGCCTCGTAGTGTATCAAAATCAAAAAAGGAGAGCTGTGGTTCTCAACAAATCTGTCTTACCCTTGCATGCAGCTTTCAGATGCCTGTATATGCCTTTCCAAAAATGTTCAGACAGGGGACGGATTCTGTTTTGCAGAATGTGAATGTGTTTTGGTTTGAAATGTGCAAGTCAAGCACTGGCAACCCCCCCCCCCCCCCCCCCAAAAAAAAACAAACAAACAAACAAAAAAAATACATAAGAGAGTGTTATTATCCCTGGGGAAACAAGTACTGTACAGCCACAGCCTGAAAGGCCACTCAACAAGGAAGAAGCAATAATTGTAAAGCATCGTGAAAAGTCGGAAGGAAATTTATAAATACACTCACGAACAAAGACCTTAATATCTGGAGATGTGTTGTGGATTAATTAGAAAATAATTTGTTTGACCAAATGACTATTAAATTAGAGCAGTGGTTCTTAACTCCCGTGCTCCAGGACCACTGCCCTGCATGTTTCAGGTGTTTTCCTTCTGCCATACACCTGACTTCAATAAGTGGTTGTTTAACAGGCTTCTGTGGCACTTAATGGCATACAGAGGAAGTCATGCAATCATTTGAATCAGGTGTTCTGAAACAGAGACACATCTAAGGTTGTCTCTGAGAATTGGAATTGAGAAACACTGACTAAGAAGAAAAAGAGGGAAGTCTATAAGTCTGAGAACACTATTCTTACTGAAATATGCAGGTGGCAGTCTCATGTTGGTGGGTGATGGTGTTTTGCTGCAAGAGAGACTGGTCCACTTCACAAAATAGTTGGCAACATGAGGAAAAACCAGTATGTGGAAATATTGCGGCAACATCTCAAAAAAAGCTGTGAAGTTAAATTTTTCGACAAATGGGTCTCATAAATGGAGGATGACCCTAAGAATACTGCTAGATGGCTTAAGGATAAAGTTAATATTTTATTGTAGCCATCACAAAGCCCTTATCTCTGCAGTGAAACTTTGTGAGCAAAAACAAGGTGTGTGAGAGCAAGGGAGCCCACTTATCTAATCAGTTACACCTGTTTTCCTAGGGAAAATGGGACAAAAGTCTCAAGCATAGGGAAAGATAATGTTTGTCCCAGGTCATAAAATGTAATAGCCAATTTTATCAAATACAAACCAAATATATGTAAGCTTCAAAAATACATAATGTTATGTCATTGTGACTGAAATACATCAGGAGAAGTATGTGTATTTTAATATGTATAGGTGATTTTGTTTCAGCTGCATATGCATGCAGTTCAAATTACTGAACATTACTAGATATATGAGTAGCAGATTTACTAGTTTTTATAAAATATGTCAAAAGACCAGGGGTACATAACCAGCAATGGTCTGTAGACCAGCCTTTTTGAAATGTTACAGTACAATGCTTTTGCAATCAAAAGTTTTGAGGGATGAGGAAAAAACAGGATTTTTTTCATGGGTCATTGATAGGTCAGGATCACTGGGATACTAGTCATCAGGTCTAGTTTAAAAAGGCTGCCTTCACCATCAGAGTTCAATTTATTTTGAAAATGAAAGTCCTTTTCAAACCTTACACAAATCTATTACTTTCTCTGATGAGATTCAAAACCAATGTGTCCATGAATAATCTAAGATTGGATATGAAATATTTCAACATGTAGCCATTAAATAACATTTGATACTAATTATACATCTGCACTTGCATCACATAGTGGTACATCATGAAGTTCAGGGTCCATTTATGTCTTCCTTTTAAGGCCAATATTGAAACATTTATTTTGAATCATCTTGTGATAGTTTACTATAAAAGAACAGCAGCCAAGTCGTTTATGCAAACTGATTTTTCAGCAATTACTTTATGAAAGCTTGCTTATGAAAATTCATTTTCTTCTACAGTACATCACTGTATATACATTTTATTTTTATCTCCTGATTTGAACCACCATTGTACTGGATGTAATTACCTCTGAAGCAGAAAAAAAGCAAAGTGATAATATAAATAAAACACATGCCAAGGTATACTGTAGGTAAGGGAAGTGCTGAGATCAGCAGGGTTGGCTTAGCCCTCAGAGAAATCAAGTCAAGTCTGCTCTGTAGATTTTAGATTGTTGTGAGGAAGAGTGTTAAAGTCATTCATGATTTTTGTTTTACTCAGAAAATATTGGCAGTTGCGCAATGGTTACAATGTTCAGAAAGAATGTGTGTAGTGTTCCAACTTTTCAGTGGATATATCACTCCTTCCTTACCTAAAACACATCATGCCAATCTAAGTTTGGAAGTCATATTTTCCAAAGAATTGGGGAAAAAAAGAAGAGTCATTGAAAAAAGAAAAAGATATATATACTTTAATCAATACTTTTAATTCTAGCAGATATGATTTGTCATATTTTTTTGCATACAGTGATTTAAAATGAAATAAAAATGCACAACCTTTTTTCACCCTCAGAATCCTCTGGACTAGATAACATATGACAATGAAAACAATGGCACAGAGCAACTTTAACACAGTGTGAGCCGTGCTCACCAAACTGGAAGATCAGCAGGGTATAGTCTAAAATTATGTTCATTTTGCAGATATATAAATGACTGAATATAACCACAAAAGGAGTAGTTATTGCAAAACTTTACACAAAACGTAAAAAACATGCAAAATGAAACAATTCTGTTCTTAAAAAAATAATTAGAGTGAATATGAGGAACATACCCCTTTTAGATTCTTCTTCCGCTATCCCATATTAAAAATAGACAGAATGTGTTAACTGTAATCCTTGGCTCTTTGAAAAAAATACCATTGATTTGAATCACTGGCTTTTTTAAATGCAATATTCATTTTCCTGGCTATGGTATAAATTTACATACATTCTTTTGATTTACACCTAAAGAGGCAAATGTATTTTTATGAAATATTCAAATATCGTCATTCCTCATTCGTTTCAAACACATGGGCCAGTGCATTTGATACTGTATAAGTATTTGTCCCGTACATATTTCTTTTTGCCTTTTTGTCACACTCAAGCATTTCAGATCAAAACTTGTCCTAGTTAATACTAAAAGAGTCCTCTTATGGTCGTCTTTCAGCTGCATGTAATGCTGCTGTCAATGCAGCATAAACATCTAAAAGGTTTCAATAAAAACTGGAAATCTAGGATGATAAAATATGTTTAAGAACATCAAACTACAGTACACCTATGTACACAGATGTCACAATTCCTTCATAGGGTCAAACGTCGACACTGGTGCTTAGTTTATGCTCCATGATGAAATATAATTTTTTTTCTCAGTGGACTTTTAAATATTCAGAAGAAACCCTTTATAAAAATCAATTATTTTCTAACATGTCTAGGAAAACATTTACAATAGACTATTTTTAATGCAAGTTTCAAAAACAAGTTTAAACATGTCAAGGTAAAAAAAAAGTCATTCTGCACTATATTTTGAGTTTTGCAAATGGAAACTGTAATCCATGGACACCCATTTATCTTGGTCATAAATGCCCCATCAAGAGCCCTTACATGTCAGCTTGAAATATGAATTCGACTCCCTGTCCCTGAATGCTGTGTGCAGTATATTGACATTTGTGGTGCTTGCGGCCATCTGGCTGAAGGCTTTTGATGTAGATTTTTTCAAAGACTTCTTTGGGGATTGTTCATATAATCCAGGGATGAGAAGAATATGATGGATATTTTACTATAACAATAGCCTATCTTTGGCACCATTTTATTTTCTTGTTTGTGTCTTTTACCTATTTGGTGAATTGTATCACTGTATCACTAAGCTTCACAGAAATACTGATCAAAAATTTGGCACTGGGGGATCTTATAGGTGACTCCATGTCAATCTCAGGTGAATTACCAGGCTACTACATGGGGGCTGGGTAAAGCTGCAAAGGGCTAAAGAGGCCAAATTGTAACAGATTGCAAACCTAAACCCTTGCCCTTAAGCAGGAACAAAAGGATGGACTTTAGGAATGAGGGTGCCAGTCATAGCGTAGTTGATGCTGGGCTTGGTATAGGGTGAGTCCCATCTGCCTCAGTCTGCTATTTTGGAGAAACAAAGAGAAGCTTTTTTTTTTTCTCATCTCAACCAAGCTTTCAAACCGTGTTGGCAAAATGCTCTTTCCAGTCCCCCTTGTCCTCATTATAAACACAAAGCTGTAAGTCCAAGATTGTTTCTACCCTTAGAGAATGTCAGCCTGGGAGAATCACAAAACCCACAGGCAGCAGTGACATATTATATTTCCAATAATAATGGGACATAAGTGAAATAGAGCACAATTGTGCCCGTACTCTAGTGTATTTAACATGGGCACATTCTTTACTAACAACTTTGTGAGACCCAGAGATGATTTTATGTGGCTGCTTCTAGACAGCATTCTATATTGATTGCCCACCCATACCTAACTGCACAGTTAGGCATAAGTTAAAGCACAAATGTGCTGAGAAGATTGTGGAATCTTATTCTTCACTCTTCAACATCCACTGACCAGTCTAAGCACACGGCAATGTGGCTGCACCTCCAACAGTGGCATGATTAATGGGTTTTAGGACTGGGAAACTTGTTCTGTATGACACCAGCTTTTCACTATGTGTGTCATCCTTTTTCTCCTCCTGACATCTACCAGAGTCTCGCTCTTTTTGCAGCCATCTACATCACTAGCTGGTTGGCTGGGCGAGAGGATCTGATATGAGCTGACAGCACAGTAATAACCCATGCAAATTGACTGGGTGGGGTGTGAACACAAATGCTAAAAGCACAAAAGTAATGTTATTTAAAAAGCATCTTTGAGCTTCAATCCTCACATCCTGTTGCAGTTGGGGAATAGATGTTTTGAGAGTAGCAGACTCAGGTATAGGGAACTCATACAATGCATTTCAGCTTGACTCCCTCTACCCCCTGAGAGTAGTAAACTTTGATTGTTTTTCCAGCCTGCTGTCTCTCTTCACCTCAGCCACAGCCTATAGAACTGTGTGACTTGTCAAAATAAGGAATGAGAAGTTAGCAATTCTTTCATGATTCACTAGGCTTTAGAGAATGTGAAATGAATGGTCTTTTCCTCACCTTCACACATGCATGTACATGAATTTCAAAAGAGTTGTTTCTAATGCATGTACATCTCAGTGCGAATAAAGCAGCATGTGGTCATGTGGAATTGTATATCTGTATTCTGTTCATACATTTTACATTTCAAATTTATTGCCTAGGAGCCTGTAACTGTGGTGCTCAGTCTCTAACACACACATCTGGTATCTACTCACACTTGCCTCAAATGCATGTTGACACTCCCATAATTAATAATTTGCATAAAAAATGTGTTGCAGTATGAGTTATTAGACTTTGCAATGGTAGCACAACAATTATAAGGCAGGTATGGAGTCCAAACAAGAGTGCAATTTAGTACATTGAAAGAGTGATGCATGACTTCCAATGTTCTGTGTACCTTCACATAAACATACACATTTACGACGGCTAGCGTATATTTCCAGCTGTCATTGAGGAAGAGGGTGGGTACACCCTGAACCATCACAGGACCACCCAGAGACAGACAAGCAGGACAAATAATTACCCACATACACTTAGTAAAGACCAGTTAACCTAACAGTCATGTTTTTCAACTCTGGAAGGAAACCAGAACACCTGGAGAGAATTATTGCATCCACAAGGAGGATATTCAGACAGAATGACCCAATGGAATATGTAATATACATGGAGAGTAAAGGATACCTTTTGAAATTGTTTGAATTTTATAAATGTTTTCAACTGAAGAGCCATTTAGATTCATTGGAAGCCGTACATGTGTAGTTTGACTTTTATCTTTTAATTTGAATTCTTCTGCTTTTTTGTCCAAAAGTTTGAAATGAATATCTTTTACATTGTAATGACAATGTGTAAAGTTAATGCAATACTTCAGTGAAATACAAAGAATGCTGTTATGTAATGAATATGAGGAGAAAAGGTTGATTATTTCTTTGTGTTTAGGAACAATGTTGTGTGCTTTCAGATATGTCACACACAAAATGCTAATATGCAATGAATGTTTAAGCAGCAACATACTTACATACCCATTCATTAAATTAAAACATTATTGAAAAGTTAATCTAATTCATTAACTCCATCTGTAAGCGAAACCTTGTATATATTATATATAGCCAGAATAATGTTTTCAAGCTTTTATTTCTGGTAATTATGATAATTTTCCACTTGTGGCTATTGAAAACCAAATATGTAGAAGGAGAATATTACATCTGACCTATCCTACAACCTTTAGATATATCCCTTCTTCTGCACACCTGAATCAAATGAATGGCTCATAACCAGGTATGTGCAGAGCTTAATGGATAATGAGGCTTTTGATTCAGTTGTGTTGGAGAGAGGTTGTATCTTAAAGGTGTGGATGTGCTCCAGAACTGGACTTCAGCATCCCTGGATCAGACAAATAAAAAAATCATTTTCATATATCAATGTGGGCTCACTAAAAAGTGTGTTTAATACCTGTTTAGGGTTATTTTGAAATGGTACTTTTAATCTAATAAACAAGACTCATCGGAACACATTCTAATTAGTTCAATATAACTGTACGTCAAACATTTTGATATTAAGAATACTAATTGGCAATATGTTCTTACTTTCAATTAAACCAGAAGAATATCTTTTAGGTTTTCTAGCACATGTAGATTCAATTTGAGTTTTAAATTTCTTAAAAAGGATAGAGGTTTCTTTGAGGCATTGAACAGGCTGCAGATTTCCTCACTTATCCATTAGCAGGTTTTATATTTTCCTTCTCACATTCTCTTTGAAAATTACCAGCATAATAGTGCTTAGAGACGTAGAACAAAAACAGGTGTTAGTAAACAAGAGACAGACCAAGAAAAAATTGACATGAACATCAGTGTTGCTACTAGGACTGATGGAAATAACTGATGTTTTCAACACTATTCTGAGATTTTCAAACCAGACTCTCCTCTGCACAACTATGCCTTCAAATCCTGTCCATTGACATCACAAAATGGATCAATGGCCAGGATGCAGCCCAGTTGATGTCCTTGTACTGGTAATATATGCTTGGGTTTTTGCTGATAATGTGGACACAGCTCTCGTTTTGACCATAAAGAAGCCCTTTCTTTTCCTCTGCAAAACAGTTGTACGTTGCCAAGGAAGGCTGAGAAGTGCGATTTGTCAATAGTTGGAAAAATCTTTCACTTTTTTTTCCTTAAAAATTCAGACCATCACCCCAGACTGCCTCTTTATCTGTGTGATTACACTGGATAGAGAGTAAAAATGTTTTCTCACAAACCACACCAAAAAATAGGCAAGCAAATGTAAGTTACCTTTTAAACATGATGTAATTCAATGTTCTTTTCATGAAAGGGAAGGAACTAATAAAAGAAAGTAGAATAAATACATTAATGGAACACATATATTAAAGGAAAATTGTATCATTTGAGTAATATGTAAAAAAAAGTTAAAACTGAAAAACAGATGGTTGAAAATAAACTGATAAGGTAATCTTTTATCTTTATAAGAATATTGAAGTTGATGTTCTGTGTTGATTTTAAGCAAGTTGATGATTTCTGCTCATCCCAAGCTTTTAGGGAGTTGGATCTAGAACTGAGCAACATATCAGCTGAGGATACATGATCCGGTATAGTTCTGGTCCCTGGAGCTATAGTGAGCAGTGGGCCTAAGGGGGTCCAGACAGACAGGGGAAGCATTTATTGCCCAGAATGGTGCCTTGAGGAAACTGTGATCTTTTATTTGCTCAGATTTGTAACTGCTAAATGGCACAAACAAATCCTGGTCGGACAAATAAGATCCTATTTTCTTGTCTTGGCTTTTGATTAGTATGTGATGGTCAACATTTAACACAGCACTGAGATCAACCAATCCAGAAGTACATCAATTTTAAGACAAATTTAAAACCTATACTTATACCTTGTATGGAGTGTTGAAAAAGCTGATTGTAACACTCTGGAGATATTTGTTTATTTTAAAAAAAAGACAATCTAAATCAGCTTCATTGGCCAAGAGTGTGTACAACAACAAGGAATTTGATTTTGGTCACACTCACTCACACATTTAAAAGTAAAGAGAGGAATATGTACATGTCTGTATCAATGCCCAACATATTTTAAAGGCAGCTTAGAATAGGTCAAATATGCTTGTTTTGTTTAACAGTGAAAAAGCTGTCTACTCAGGCTGTTGGGTCAGACAGACAATTTATGTGAAGAATTCATCTCTGTGGTGGTTGTCAAATGCAACACTGACCTGAAGGTAAAAATATTCACAGCTTGTGTTGAGAATGTGTGGGGTCTGCAGAGATGTTAGCTGCCCTTTTCCTGACCATACAGCTGTATAAGTTCTGGACAGAGAAAATCTCAGCCCCAAGGATGGTCTCTACAGACCTGAACGTTTGTTGCAGTTCTGCCTTGTTCTGTTTTGTGTATAAGCCAAACCACACAGTGATGGAGGAACGCAGTGCTGTCTGAATAATAAGTGTAGAAGATGACCAGCTGCTCCCGTCAAAGATTGAATTTCTTGAGTTGCTGTTGGAAATATAGTCTCCGCTGGTCATTCTTCCAAACATTGTCTATGTATGAGGACCAGCTCAGGTCTGAGAAATGCTGGCTCCTCGGAACCAGAAGTGATCCACTGTAGCCATGTTCATTTACAGACATGTTACAGTCCTGCATCAAACCAATTACAGTAGTTTCATGTGCCAACTTCAGAAATTTCACTGATGTTCTGAGGTGCAGTCATTTGTCAAATTATTTTGATAAACAGCCTTTTCTAGGATTTTTTGTTTTAGCTATGGGACGTAATAACTTATCATGGACGCATTTGATTTAGGCTTCTTAATGAAAGTTATTTTAAAAAAAATTATTTATTCACTTATAAAAAAAAATGTAGACTTACAAAGAAGAGTAACCAGCAGAAACTGCAAACCAATTCAAGACAAAGAACTTGACGAGAAAACCATAAACTAAAATTTAAAACATTATGGGCTAGATTTAGCAAACACAGTAGCTGCAACACTCAGTAACAACCTCCAGATTCGTTGAGGTTTATGGCAGTGGGGGGTAACAGAAAAAATAATAAATTGATATTTATAAAGATATAGACTGATGAAAGTAAATCAGTGGAGTGACCCTCTCTTTTTTGTCACTTTCCACCTACATGAAGATTAGTGTTAGTTTGACTGTGGTTTTCTTTCTCCAGTCTATATGAGGACTAAATCAGCATAAGCTGTTGCATCAAACTGCACCTTTCTTAATTGAAAAACTGAAATATTTATGTGTTGTTTTCAAATTAGCCTTAAAGTGTGACCATCTTAGTAAATCCAATTCTATTTGAAAACGGAGCTGAATCTCTAACTAGTGGAGAGGAGAGATCTGCTGTCTAATGAAGTATGAAAAGCTTAGAATTCATCGTCACAGCCAACCATCTTAATCCTGTACAGGCCTGTTGTGTTTGCAAATAGCATGCTACACACACTAGGTCTCAGTATTAATCATGTCAAATGTTATACCAGGGCTTATTGCTGTCTCAGGCTTAGTTTCCCATTAGGTGGCCCCCTCCCATGGGCTGAATTCAACACAGCACCCTGATCAATGTGCAGCTTTCCTCAACTAGCCTGACAGGCGAGTGCAGTTATTTATCTCAGCATCAATATTTATCATTTAAGTAGAAGTCATCAGTTTCATGAAAAGAATTAACTCGCAATGTCTTGTTTTAGTGTATAAAATTCTATATATTTATACAAAACCTTGATGTTTTAAATTTATAAATGCTAATACTGTCTAAATAACTTACATCATGGTTTGCCAATTGGACTAAGGGACAATGTTGAGTGCACATTTGCTGGAGTATCTAGAAAGAAAACTTCTCCAAATAGAATTGAGGAAATTGATATTGTTTCACATTGTTTATCACTCTACATGCATTTTATGTATTGGCCTAACTTGACTCTGCTAGATGAACTGCAATATGCATAACCTCAGTGTTAAATCCTTAAGCATGACAACTCAGAAGCAGACCACTGACAGCTAATCATATGCCACGATGAAGCAGGCTTGTCAGTAAGCTAATGGAGTGTTCTAAGGTTAATTTACAACCATATGAGTTCTATCAATAAGCAATTAAGAGATGTGGAAACCCAGAGGCACCCAGGCCAGCAGCTGAATCCCGTTGTAAACCCCCTACCTTCTTTAAATCAATTAATTGCTTTGGCATGTCTGTTTAAAAGTGTTAGATAGATTTACTCATAAAAACGGACACATTAAAAAGGCACCACTCCCTCTATGACCTTCTTTTGTCAGCATCTCTGCCTTAAAGCATGACACTTGTATTCATAAATCGTAACCACAAAAGATATCCTTATCTCACCTCATGACTGCCTTACTATCCAGTAGGTTACATGAATTCCTACTGTGATCAGAGCTTGGGCCTTTTGTAGTACGAAAAATCTCACAGCTAAATCTCAAGTGAAATAATATCCCAGAAAAGCACAAAAGTGTTCTGAGCAGAGGATGAAAGCCTTTTGAAAACAATATCTGAGCACAGTGAAAACTTACATCTCCATTTCATACTTTGAGGTCTTCCTTTAAATTTGAGTGATCTAAATGAATATTTTGCATTTAATCATTAAATGTCAAAATATTTCTGTTTATTATGAAAGTACTTTTATATATATATACACATGCTTTAGATCAGGAGTCAACAAATTGACGACAGAGCCATTTTTATCCTAGATTCTAATGAATAGAGCCCTTTGAGATTTCAATTGGAGATATAAAAGGCTTTGTAAATAAAATTTATTATTATTAAATGAATCAATGTCTTAAAGTTAACCAAACACTGCCTCAGACTGTTAAAATGCTGAACTTCTTGTTTAAATTTTAATCTATTTTGTGTTAAGTGAAACAATGTTGTGATTGTTTAGTTTAACATCAAAATCTCAATCAGCCGATTTAATTGAAACAAAAACAAACAGGCATTTTATTCTGGATGACAAATGTACTCTTTATGGAAAATGGTTTATGGAAAAGAAGGACATATAGTTTGAAGCCTAATTGTAGAGTTCCTATGCAGATATTGAACCAAGCCTAACAAAAACTGATATAAATATGTTTATTAAAATGTATCCTAAAAAAAACAAACAACCCTGCTCAGTTCTGCACAATCCACCATCAAACTTATTACTCTTATTAAGAGCCATTGTGAAGCACCCAGGAAGCCACATGATGCTCCAGAGCTCCTGCTGTAGAAGTTAACTAGCTGACCACTGGTAAACTATGATATGATGGAGAGGTTATGTCCATGTTTTTTTTTTTTTTTTTTATCAACGTGACATACGTTGTTAAATTGTTGTTTCACCAAGATTTCCCTCTGTCCTTCACAGCTCCTCCAAACAACATATCAGTGCTGGCTGAGAACACTCCAGCCCCCTTCAGTCGATACCAAGCTCAGAATTTTACTCTTGTCTGCACAGCAAAAGGAGGAAAACCAGCCCCATCGGTGAGTTTAAGATGTGTTTTTTTTTGTTTTTGTTTTTCTTACAGAAAAATAAAACCTTTAATTCACCTGTTATTTTTTCCATCGGCAGCATTTTTCTTTTCATGGAAAAATGTTGGACTGTCAGTTCAATGGTTTCATGGTGTGTAAGAAAAGAAAGGATCCAAAAGCAAAATTCAAAGGCTGAAGTGAACTCAAAGCCTTTGAACTCTTCTATTCGTCACACACAGAACAAAACTAAAACCACTTAAGAGCAAGTTATCTATAAAGGCAAGGCCACCTAAGACCACAGATGATCAAGCAGGAGCAGAACAGATAATACACTCTCAATGGTAGCGCAGAGAGCAAAGGATTCAGGAGATAATACTTCCTTAAGAGCTGATGACAAATGTGCATTAGGAGACCGGCAATCAATTACAGAGTCTGTGTGTGAGGGGAGGGCAGAAAGAAGGACAATTTAAGGGGATTGACAAAGGGAATAATGACACAAGGCCAAATAGTGGCACAGAAACTTGAAGCCTCAATGAATCCATGCAATAGAGTACACATTACCATGGCAAGCTTTTGATCTCAGTACCTCCCACAGATGTTCAAAGATTTTTTTTCCCTAAACAATTCTAATTTCATTAGTAACGGTCACATTCAGTAGAGTTAATTTAATGTGCTGGCATGGTTGGGACTAAATGTAAAATGATCATAAACAATACTCTTGCACTTAAATTTTAAGAATCAGACTATACAGTTTTGCGGTGCTACATGTATGCCATCATGTGCCAGTTTTTTTCCCCTCAACATTCTGGAGAACAAGAAAAGGCCTTGCAAAAATGCTACATATTTGGTGGTATATGAGCTTATGGACACTGCAGGAGAGCATCCATTTGCTGTTCATTCTCAACAGACCATTAATCATTGTCCACTGGTATATGGTAATGGACTGCAGACTCTGAGCACACCTATCTGTTGTAATTATGAGCCCAGTAAGAGGTGAATACAAGGTGAAAATGATTTCCGGTACTTCCTGTTTGATGCCGTGATGAGTGAGGTTCTCTCCTGTTGTGATTTCATGCAGAGTCTTAAACCATGTAAGCTTAGAACTGCTGGATCTTTTTTTTCTAAAAGATAATGGAGACAAAGATGTCTGACAGCTTACAGCTGGTCAGCAAGCAAGAACTGTCACTGTGTCATTGGATAAGTTACACTGTTATTAATGAGCTTTGTCGTTCACACAGCAAGCTAATGAATGAGTTGAGAAAACATTAAAATAAAGAACCTTGCTGCTCAATCCACAATTATTCTATCAGATTGCCGAAAACACATATATAAAACAATAAAAGTTTCAGGAAAAAAAAGATCCAGGTTTCACTAAAGCTTTAACTGAAGATTGCCTCAAGTAACATTGCTTTGTTACTTGAGGCAATGAACAAATATTTTATTTGGATTTTACCATCATAAGAAAGAAACCAACAATTATACACTAAAGGTTTTAATAGATTATAAATGTAAAGACTTTGCTAGCTATACCTAAGTGAGGTTAAAAATATAATACATAAATAATGTAAGAAAAATAGCCTCCAAGTCAAAAATGAGAAAAATATTTAAAGTGCATTATCATTGAAACAAATCAACTGTTGACCCAGAAAAGCCCCAGGATTCAATGGACTGTAATTCAGAAAGTGAATCTCAAAATATCTTCAGAAAGACTAGTTAAATATTTTATTTAATTTCACCATAACAAAGGATCATAATGCTGGTTGAAATTTTGAAAGTGACTCGACTGTTATTAGCTATAGAACCACAAATCCTTCTTAATGTAAGAAACATTCTTTAGCTTTTCCCTTTTCTTTCCAAACATCCCAGATGACTAAGGGCAAATGTCAAACTCAAGACTGCATGTCAGCAGTCCCCAACCCAGTGGGCAATGTGAGCAATTCAGGTTTTGATATGCGTACGAAGAAACAAGTAGACTGCTTAAAATGCAGGCATATTCACTCTCACATAGTCAAGAATGTTAATGTTAAAGAAATGCATACTGGGTAAGTAAAATTGACTTTAATTTTAAAAAAAAATAAAAAAATGCATGGATATAAACTGAAATAGATAATTATGTGGGATTTCTTACCATAACAATTATGGGGCCAATGTGTTGTTGTGGAGATGCACCTGCATTCAGGTTGAAGTATAAACAACAGAAAACATCAAAGCAAGCATCCTTACTGCAAAAAAAAAAAAAATTAAGTTTGAACCTCTGAATGTATCCTATATCCTCACATTTGTCAATTTTATTTAAAGGTTGGCTTTTCCAATGCTATTTTGATCACTGAAGAATTTAACCCCACTGGCTAAATACAAAAAAGACAAATACAGTAAAACACTGAAAAACCATAGCTTTTACACCAGCATAGCACTTTTCAAAAGTGTAAAACTAAAAATATATGTTTCATACACTGTAGACATAGATTTTTTATTTTTTTTTCTATTGTAAACATAACAAATCAGGAGAAGACTCAGATGTAACAGCAGCCATTCCTCTCTCACGAAGAGGGTGTAATTAGATGGGACACCTGCGAGCAAATGTCACGAGAAGAAAAACTCCTTGAATGTTATTAGTGCTCCTTTAGCATAGAAAAAACAGGTCAAAATCAGATTTTGAAATACAGAAAAATCTGTGAGAGAAAAAAAATCCTCAATATATATTCCTCAATATACGGTAATCTGAGTGTTTGGACAAACATTATTTTGCCTCCTCTTCATAGCTTTAAGTCAGATGATTAGATTTATGTTAGCTTTGTAGTAATGCAAGATGCAGTATAGTACTGAAAATACAAAAAAATTGTACAAGGTAGTCTTGTAAGAAAGGGAACCCTAATCCTAACAAAACAATAGAATTTTAGGTGCAGCCTTGGTAGTTTATAATCACTATCTATTGAGAAAAAAAACAAACAACAAGTATGTACATACTTGTTTTGCGTGTTCTCCCTTCCGCTGGAAGGCTGTCCTTATTTTACCTGCAGTTAAACTTTTTCAGATCCTAACTGAAGCCTTAGTAATGCTACAAAATGCCATGAAAACTTGGTAGGCTGTATCAGTGTGAGAAATATGAAAATGTTTTGTCTGGACATTTTCTCAGCTACAGCTCACAGATTTACCTCACAGCAGGAAACTTTCTGCTGGAGACACAGTCTCACAGGTTGACATGTAACTGAAAGGTTCAAGCAGACTGTCTTGAAAGCATAGAAAGCAGAAAAAAAAAGTGTAGCGAAACTGGTGAATGTTCTTTCTTTGTGTTGATTTTAATATTGTGTGTATTTGAACTTTTCGACAACATCAGGGAGTGAGTGGAAAGCCAGGTCAGCAAAAATCAGAATGTATCAGCAAGTTACCACAATTCACATTAACAGTAAATGCTACAGAGCACTAGCTGCTACGTTCAAACACTGTCTTAACGTGGATCTTCAAATGTTTTACTTGTCATTTGCGTTGGGAAATCTATGCAAGACAGTCTGAAGTGAATGATGCTGGCATACTGTCAGACTTCTCTTCCACAGGAGACTAAAAGAAAATTCTTACTTTTACAAATGATAGAAAGTAACCAGGGAACCTGCAGTCTGAGAGTGCTCTGTTGTAAACCTATAACACAATCAAAGTTCTGCTATATCACTGCTTGGTTATCAAGAAAGAAACTTTTTAATTTAACAGGGAGCCAATATAGACAAAGTGAAATGTCATATTTTTTTTATTTTAATTTTTATCAAGATGCTTTACTTAAGCAGAAGGCTTGTAGCCTCATTTTTCATACTTTTTAAGTAATAGTTTACAATAGTCCAGCCTTGAAGTCCCATATACACTAATTTGTTTTCAGCATCATTCCTGAACATAAATACTGCTGAGAAGTTTGTCAATATTTTGGAGGTGAAATAAATAAATAAATCCTAGAAATTTGTTCTAGTCAAAGATACCACCAAGATTCTTTCGTTATTACTTGAGGCCAATTTAATGATACAATTTAATGTATCATTAAAAGTCAGAATCAGCTGAGCCCAGCCCATCACCAGCTGCTGAAAAAAAGACAACTGTTTTGGCAGGATTTGCCAAAAGACCTCAGCTGAAGGAAAGATCTGTTCCTACTGTTGCAAATCTGCAGACTAAATATGACTTAGCATTCGACACCACTTCATGCGTCCTTTATAGTTGTGCAGGATGCTCCACATCTTTTGGTCTGTGTCAGTGTCAGAGATGTATGGTTGTACAATTGCATTTCTGGTTTTGCAGCCACTTTCACATTTATAAAGTCAAAGTATAGTATAAGTTAGGTATGGTTACCAGTAGCTTATTTGCATATTAGTGACGTAGGCGTAAAACAACTCATGCTGAAAGGAGCTCAAAATAGACAGAACTCAGCAGGTGAAATTTTACATGAGAATTATTTTGTGCAAAAAAATTAATGAACATGTTGTGTATGGCTCATAGACCTATCACACCTTGTTCAAGGAAACACAATAGGTCCCCTTCAAGTCATCTTGATTGAGAAAAGGGTTTAAGTAGTGGTTTATTACAGCAACCTTAAAAGCCTCTGATAAATATCCATTTACTAGGGATAGATGAATCATATCCAAAATGGAGATGGTAATCAAAGGAAACACTTTCCTAAATAATTTGGTTGGAATTGGGCTTAAGTTGAAGGCAAGATGAAGCTAATGTTTTAAAAATTCAGAAAGCTTCACTGAAAAAAAAAAAAAGGTTTTATGCTTACCTCCTGTACTTCCTCATTTTCTAAAGGCCTCTTCAGGGGAGGATGTCAGTGATTCTGTTTTTCATCGAATGCATTTTATTTGTAAAGAATCCTATAAAGTCTTGACTCCTGAGAGCTGAGTGGCTCAGTAGATGCACTTTTAAAATATGCAGCTTTGACTTAAACCAGCAAGCCAGACTCCCAGGGTCTAATTTCCTTCTTTTCAACAGGGTCTAATGCAACATGCAATGAAATAGTAACGCTGTTAACAAGAACATCAGGTTTTGATGGGGTGTGAATTTGGTTATTGTCCTGTGCTGTGTTGTTCTGTGTTACTGAGGAAAAATAAAATGGAACAAATAAATTAAAGGTTGTTACAGCAATGTCTGATAAAGATCTATGATAATGCAATTTTCTTTCAGGGCCAGTGCATTGGTTAGATTAAAAAGTTTTTGTAAATAAACCTGTTAAAAGTAAAAAAAAATTGTCTCGAAAAAATAGTTATTTGTTCACACTTAATGACAAATCAACCCAAGGTTGCAGGTTATGAAAACAAATGTGGGTAGGTCTGCAGATGTTTTGTCTTTGAAGAGAGATAATTTTTACTAAACAACATTTACCATAATTGTTTTATTATGTTATATAACATACTTGCGTATAAAATAAAATAAGTATATTATATACTTATTTAATACTTATTTATTTAGTATAATTAATAAGTATTAAATATACTTAATAAATAAGTATATTTAGGATATACTTATACTTAGGATTTAGAATTTGCTTCTAATGGATCCTGTTAGGAGCAAATCCTGTTAGGTTATTTGGTTATTTCCTGTTAGGTTATCTAATTTGGATTGTCAACAAAACTCTCAACATTTTATCAGCCCATTCACTCAGTGGTGCAATATGTGTGCAACAGTATAGAAGCAGCAGAGAGGTGCATTAAACTACAACTCTGCTTCCTTCTGCTGACAAGCTTTAACTTAATCTTTTTTCAGCAGGACTTGCCAGCTGCTTACTTTGTGAAAAGTACTTATGTTTGTTTTAGTGACCATAGTATCACTGCTTGAGTGGTCACCAAACTGCCCTAACCTAAACCTCATAGTGAATGCTTAGAGGATTTTCAAAAGGAAGAGGAGCAACACCAGACCGAACAATGACTTTCTCCTTTTCAATTGAACAACATTTACTGAACGATATTAACATTTTAATGATATTCAGTTTTAGAAAGAATCACCTGTGATGTAACTGACTGTTCTACATATGACCTTGTTCAGGTTAAGGCTGTCATAAACTGCTGCCTATGTTTGTTTTTGTTTTTTTCCGGAGTAAATTAATAGCTGTTTAAATGTGAACACCATATAGCCACCATTTGTACAATGATAGGGTCTCTGCATCACACACTTATTTCTATCTGGTTTTCTTTATGCAACCTTGAATACATATCCATTACTTCTTTCAAAGAACTTTTGCCTGACAATGATGGCCAGAGTGTATATTATATTTTTTCTTTTATATTCAAAAAGCTTCATTTTTCTTACTTCTCAGCCTTGATCTTATGTGCTGTTGTGGGTTCCTGCTTTGATCTGCACCTTGATATACACATGACCGTGCAGCAGTTTATTTCCGAATATAAATCTCTCTTCTTCAAGGATAAATTTTTCTTTCAAATGTTAATGCTTCTCTGCACTTTTTGCTAAGTTCCAATGGTATATTTTTGAAAAATCTGAAACTAAAAGACGTTATTTGTGAAACGTATCTGGCATTATGTTTTAAGATCTGTCGGCATCTGATGTTACTGAGCAAGCTGGTGACATATCAATAATATCTCCCCAGTGCAACTATTAGAACATCCTTAGAGCACAAGCAAGCACTGATTGAAAAGAGGAAGCATAATAACAGTTAATAATAAGTGGGAAAACTGATTAACTCATGGCCAGGATCTCTCTCATTGCCTCTCTCTTATTTTTTTCTGCTTCTGTACTCTCATTGAAAAATCCTGTCACTATGAAAATTACTGCCTTGTTCCTTTGACACGACCATAATTAATTGCAGCAACATAAAGGTGTACATGGACCAAAGTATGATTGTTACATTTTGAAAAGAGTAGGAGTTTGAAATATTTTTGAGGTGGGAGCAGCTTGGCAGTGTTCAGAGTGCAGGTGCTTTCATCACTGTCTATTCAGAGAGAAATGCGAAATCCTTTTCATACCATCCCAGCCTAATTTTGCCACTGTCTTGGCATTATGTATGGGCTCCAGCTTAGAATTACATCTCTTTTTTCAGTTCTCATTCATTTCAGCATCAAATAAATGGTTTTGTCTGCCTTCATTGTGCACAGATATTGGAGTATGAAGTATTTGGGGATTTATAACAGAGGCGTGATTGATAATCACTTTATTCCATGCAGCAACACTGCTTGTAAGAGAACAATAGAGCTGCAATGCCAAAAACACTCCAAAATCCTCTTTTACATGGTGGTGAGCACCACTTTCCAGGTCCCATGACAGCTAAATGTACCACCTAACAAGCTCGTTTTTCATTTCACTCCCTATTCTACATATAAAAAGGACAGACAGTACCCGACACATTGACTGTCACAACTTGTAAAAGCCTATAAAGTTTAAAACAAATAAAGATTTTAGCCTAATTTGACAATAAAATATTTGAACACTTGGTTTGGATTAGAAAAAAAGGCTAACCTAAGCTAAGAAATATTTTTTTTATATTTTATTCTTGCAGTTATTGGGACCCTCAGCAATCCATATGTACATTTTAGTTTAACTATTTTTAATTTAAACTTAACTTTTTTCAGGGTTTGGAGATTCTTGGTAGTTCTGATTAGCAATCTGTGACATTTTGTTTACACTGGTTTTTATATATGAAGTCACATAGAGGCCAAATTCTTATAGCTACTAGGCTCAATGAGGACCCATCTTTTTATTGCTACCGTACATATGATGGTAAGGAAGATAGAACATGTCTTTTTAGAATTTAATTAGGTCACCAAATTTACATAGAAACTATTAATGTTACCTACAATCCAGCCGGCTGTTTGGAAGTTTGAAACTAGAACTTTTCTGTTCTACCACTGGAAAAGTAATAATGTGGGAATTCCTAACCTAAATGCAATCATTTTCTTTGATCAGATAAGATTAAGATGTAGTTTCTTGGCAAAAAAAAAAAAACCTCCACAAAATACTGGTTGAAAATGTTAAAAATGACCTAATGCTTATTGTTAAGCATGGTCAAAGAGCTGTGTTGCCTTGGTCTAATTAGGGATATCAATGATGATTTTACTAAAAACATGTTTTTTCACCTTAATATTTTTTTCTCGATTGAGAAATATATCAAAATACGGGTTTGATTGTACTTTTTCTTTTAATATTAAATTATGCTGCTGGAATAAATTATACATTTATTTCAGGGCATTGAAACATGTTTCACAAGAGTGCCAATAAATGTGACCTCCACTTTAATAAGCAATTTATTCATATCTTTTTTTTCCAAGACATCTCAATGGACAAATTCAATTTGAAACACAATAATTGGTAATATGTTTTTACACATATACATTGTGAAAACCTTTCTATGAATGCAAATGGAAAGCTTCTTGTTCACAAAAGGGACCATGTCACTTTGTCGAAAGCAGCAATTTATAGGAGACATGTATCACAGTGAAAAACAGATTAAGTGTTGCTTTGGCAGATTTATAATCAAATGTGGAAAATTAATCAGTGTTTGCTGTCTCATTTGAAAAGAATAAAAGAATGGATATGCTTTCACTTTTCTCTTTGTCAGAGAAACTCGATTTTTAGCAAATTAGCCAGAAGCTCAAAGAAAAACAAATTAAATTTGCAATAAAGGCTGGTGACGTCATTTCAAGAGTAATATCAATATAAAAAATGATGATGGTAAATAATGGTGGGTGGCTTTCTTCACTTGTGTAAATGTTATCACATTTTCAAAATAACAGTCCATATAAACAGAAACCCTATCCATTTAGTTTCCAATTTCTTAGAAATGCTAGTACATTCAAAGAGACAATAAACATAAATTCTATTAGAGATAAATTCTGGTAAGATTGTATGTAAGAAAACCTTTATTCTTGTAGTGCTTTTCAAAGAAAAAGTTAGAATGAATCTGTTTAGTAGTTCTGAATTCAAAAATCTTCCATTGATTTGGTTTGAACTTTAAATAATTAACTCTTAGAATTGGTGATGCATCAGTTGCAAAAACAAAACAAGAGTATAACCTATAACAACAAGGCTAAAACTGCATATAATTTTAATTGGCTTTTGCTACATAAAATATTGTTTGTGAAGAAATTATCTCAGATCATAACACATGCACAGGTACTTACTTTAGGCATTGTCACAAATGTGACTGATATCTCTCAACCCTTATATCAGTCTTTTTGTTTTTTTACATATGTCACCTCATATCCATATCTTCTGCTTTCATATCCATATTGTAGATTTGATCTGCCAGTGATGGAAGAGGAAATGAAACAAGCAGGATAATGACACAGAAATAATGTTTCACACTTTCCCTGGAGCAACATGCTGTTTATTTCAGTCATGTATTTTATGAAACATTAATTTACGTAGACAAATGGAAAAGTCACAGTAGAATTATTATAAAAGACTAAGCAGGTTCTCGATATTTACCTGAAAATAATACATTTGCTATGGTCTTATCTTTGACTTTAATATGCAGAGGACAGAGCTCTCACATGGTAGTAAATCAGGTCCTGTTTATTCAATAATTTACCTATAAATCAAGTTGCATGATAATGGATATGGAAACAAATCAGTCAAGCAGATTTACTGACTTAATTCTCTGTTTACAATTCTATAGCAGAAACAGGTGTTATTGCATACCAACACCATTTTGTTAAACAAAAGCTATGAAACAGGTGCATGGATCTGTCTAATCCACACTGTTCCCCTTCCACCTGCTGTGATAATTAATGAGGTGCTTTGGTACACAGTGAAGAGTCAGACTTGCTAGCAGATGCAATGGGGTCATTGTGGATAAGGCTAATGTTTACGCTGCCTATTGCGGCATTTGAATCTCAAGCCATGGTTCAGAGCATAAGGTAAATGCAGATAACAGGACATGAATACTTGAGAATCGTTAGCGGAGTTAGGTTTCAAATTGGCCTTATACTTTTTGCTTGTCAATTAACCAGTTGTGTTTTGTTGGACTTCTGCTAACTAAAATGCAACAATTAAGAGATAGATTTATTTATTTATTAATTTATTGAGTGTTGCTTTTATGTGTTGCTTTTATGTGTCATAATAACAAAGAGTGTTGCTTTTATGTGTCATCTACGTTGAATGTTCAACATAGATGATTTCAGGGACCAATTTAGAAATGCTAGTGCTGATATGCTATATAATTCTAAACCCAGATTTGGAATCATTGTATTTTTACCAACTCAACCTATGTCTGAGTTTCATCCACTTTTGAGGGAGAAGTTAAAAAATCTGGAGTTAGTTCTTTTTCTGACAACTTCATGCAATGCAGCCGTACCTGTGATTGCAAAACAACTGCACAGCATGAAGCTACCACCACTGGGCTTGATTGTCGATATATCGTTTACAAGCCTCCACTTGGTTTTCCGAAAAATGTCAATGAGATCAAATAGTGACGACAAAACAATAATGCAGAAGGCAATTGTATCTATGTATGGTCAGCAGTAGAGTTGACACTAGGGAATCAGCACTAGATTGCAATATTTTGACATTGCAACTTACTATGTCCAAATGTTAGTTGCAGTTTATGCATGTACTTAAGCCTGAATGTGTAATTGTAACTGTTTTTAAAAACATTTGCACCCTCTTTTTGTATAATTTCAAACACTTATGGAACCAAAAATATTCAGAAGTCACTAAAATCTATGAACATTTTAAGAAATCTGTGTCTGTGCTGAATATAACCTAAATATGGGGTATGGATACTTTTAAAAGCCATCATTCAGAAGAACTGTTTATTTGTTGTAAGAGCCAGTTAACTTTTATTATCATTATCATTTATCACCATTACAAACACTGTGCTTTGGAATCAATTAGATCAAGGCTAGGTTTTTAATTGTGCATGTGTTCCTGTTTCAAGATGGCTGGTCGCATTTGTAAAGTAAGCTATAAACTCTACAACCCTGCAAGCACATGTAACTTACAGTGTTGTGTCAGTTACTGAAAATATTCACTGAACATCATCATCAGGACTGACAGATGAGGACATTATTGACCATTTATTTGAAATAGCTAAAATGGAAGTTGAAACAAATGAGACTGTGGTAGTCATATCCATTTAAAAGTAAATATTTCGATTCAGGAATGAAGTATGAGATGGCCGTTTTAAAACTAGTACAAAAAACCCCAGTGTCAATACAGATTATACTGTCACTTCAAAGGTTAATGTCTTTTCACAGAGAAGGACATACAATTTGATGCTTAAATGCTGTCCAGGTAGTGAATCTTTTGCAAATGTTGGCTTGAGGCACCGTAGCTTGAAAGAGTGCATTAGTGCTATGTTTGAACAATCTGCATACCAAAAACCTACACACAAGGCTGTGAAATGCACATCTTATAATGATGTTTCTTTGATCCTCAGAAATTAGAATTTAGATGACCACATGTCCCCCAAAAGAGCTGTGGATTGAACGGTCCTTTTGTTCAACAACACAGAAAAAGGCACATTGTTTCAAAAATAGCGTTACCACAGGCAAAGACTATACAACCTTGTTTCAATGCCAATATCTTCTGGGCATGTACTGGAATGAGATATGAATTCCCCGTCAAGAGATTAGGCAGTCAGAGATTTTTATTAAACTCATAGACTGAGCCTGTAAATTCTCTGATATTAAGGACATTCCTTTGTGTCGAAGAATGAGTTTTTTAAAAATACATTTCTTACAAACCAGTAGAAATATAATGTTATTCCTTTCCACTGAAACCCTCCCCAGATATAGTAAGGTGCTTTTAATCTCTTTTATTCATTTATTTATTTTTATCCATCACAATCATTTGTTTTGTTTTTGTTTTTGCCCTCTGAGGTCTAAAGTTATAAAAGGCATTATAAATTAATTGTATTATTATTGTTGTTGTTGTTATTATTATTGTCAATTTCGGTCAACCAGTAAATCATCCTAAAATCACATACTTTTCATCCTTTAAAACTGTCATGAATTTAGATATTTAGTCTTTTTGTGCAGTATGAGCAAAAGACTAGACTTTTTATACAAATTTCATACGTTTCCCAAAGTTACTTAATGATGTGTGGTGTTTTTTTTTTATTTTATGTACATTTTTATTTCTAAGAAAACACTTAGTCCCTGAAAATCTTCAACTAATTTGTGATTGAAAACATCTCAGAGTAACCTGTTTGTTTTTTGAAGGTCTCCTAATTTAGAAAGATTATGAAACTCTAATTTTAAACAACTTGTTGATTGAGTTTTCTGATTGTCTTTCTGTACCTCTAGATTGTTAGTTCTTCATCTGACTAATACAGTCAAATTCCAGTTACTCAGTAGAACTGTGAAGGCAAAATATTCGCCACAGTTATTAGCTGCAGAAATGATTCTCTATATCTGGGCCTTGACATGGTCACCTCCTGCAGACGAACAAGACAATTATCTGAACTTCCTGGCTTTGTTTACACAGACATACGCTGCTAACCGTGAGAGCTTTTCATAAGCAGGTGTGTGCTCTTTTAATTATGTCCAGTGGATTCAATTAGGCAAAAACAGACTACTGACAAGTTATGCAGACATGTTACAGATGTCAAAATAAAATAGGATGCACTGTTTGGTCTGAAAATAAAAAGGATGCTTTGGACATCTTAGGACATAAAAGGAAAAGCTGAACATATTTTGGCTTTGGAGAAAAGTTTGTAGAATTACAAGCAATTTTTAATATGTTTTCTGAAGTGGGTGATCTATAGTATGTGCATTGTTTCATTTATGCATAATCCTATTTAAAATATGTCTTGTTTTGTTTCTTTTTTCTTGTCATCCCCTCAATATCCCATTTTTCAATACTCTTATCAGGTGTACTTTAAGCGTGATGGTGAGCTGATAGAGGTGATTTCCTACACTGAGCCCTCCACCAGCGAGCGAGCAGCCGGCTCAGCAGGATGGAGAGGAGCCAGGCCACTCATCAGCAGGGACCTTGATGAGACCAAACTGCAGCGTTCCCTCTCCCTTCTCGATCCGGAAGGCCGGTCGGCCCGTCTGTACACAGAGAGCCCTCAGCGCGTCCACACTCAGGGCCAACAGGCCTATGAACCCAGCCCTGCAACAGAGGTCATTCCAGAGACAGTGGTGAGCCGAGAGTTCCCCCGCTGGGTGCACAGCACGGACCCTCTGTACTACTTTAGTCACACTCAGATCCCTCAGAGCGACGGCTCTGTTGTGGTACAGGCTCGACTTACCTGGACCCTCAACCCTCAGCTGGATAACGATGCCCTATTCAGCTGTGAAGTTAAGCACCCAGCATTATCCATGCCCATGCAGACAGAGGTCACTCTGGGTGAGTTAAATGTTGATCTGTTTTGCCTGCTGGTTTTAATTTTCTATCATGCTTTTCTTGTCTGTCCTCTATTCTTTTTCAAACACTGAAACCCCTTTCTCATTTTTCCGTCCTTAATGTCGTGCTGTCGTCGTGTCACAGTCAGAAGCCGACTGGACCTCCTTGTGTCTCCTTGCAAATGCTCACAGAACAACACTGATTTTCATTTGATGCTGCTTAATTGTGTTCCAGCTGAGCAGATTCTGAGTTTAGCGGCAAATGCACAACTCCAAGTGAGTGACAGGGCAATTCATCGAGCTGTCTGTTGCTAGATTGAGTTAACCTAGCACCGTTATTGAAAAAGTCAGCCTGAATTAGAGAAGTTGAATGAGAATTTAGACACTCTGACCAATGTTATATAATTGGAAAGAGAGTTTCAGAGATGCTGCACTTCATTGAACTCCAGTGAACACCTCCTGTAAGCTCCTCAGTCTGTCGACGTGCCACTAAATTTCATAGTTTTAGTTAAGGGAGGACAAAATAGTGGGAACTAAGATTTCAATCTACTCCAACCAAATAAATTGTGACTCATACTTTAACAAGACAGGAATTATACTACAAGAGAAGTTCAAGTAAACTTTATGGATCTCTCTTTTTCTGTCTCTCTTTCTCTCTCTCTCTGTCAGTCTGTCTGTGTGCTTGGGGAGTGTAGATATACAGTCTACGTAGTGATCCAAGAGAGATGCATACACCAAAATTATTTTATCTAAACACAAAGATCGCTTCCAGCATACCCAATTAAGACTTCAAAGGCTATACTTTGGCATAGTCCTTCTGGAAATGAGCCATACAGTCCTCACAGTATGCACAGAGACAGTATCTTTCACACGATGCAAGGGATGGTTGAAGTAAGGAAAAGTCTGAATGAGGAGACCCTGGTTGCTCTATGTATATGGCAGTGTTGTTTCTCAATGTATTTTATCTCCTCTCACCAGCTCCCATCTAATTAAAAGTTGCTTCCTTTTATGCTACTGAGAAACCATGCATAAATCTATGGAAACTCATTATTTTCTGTAAAGTTCTTAACCTAATTAGATAATGGTGGTTAACAATCTCACATGACATATTTTTTGCGGCCACCACTATCATGGGTATAAAATATACAGTATGTATTCTTCATGTATACGTCTTTCTAACAGATATCCAGAAAGTATTCACCCTTGCTGCTCACAGACAGTGTGGGGCCTTTTTCAGTGCTGGTGGAAACATAAAGAACTGTTGCTGGGTAAGCTTTAGTAGCTGTTAGCCACTGGTACTGATTTGATGGAAATCAGATTTAGCCCAGCACCAGTTTGCTACTGAGCCAAAGGAAAGAACAACTTTTGTCAGGAACTAGGGGAACAACAGCCAATCAAAAATGATAAATTGTGGGGCGTGCCATGGTGGCGTAGGGGATAGTGCGACCCATATTTGGAGGCCTTGAGTCCTCGACGCGGCCGTCGCGGGTTCGACTCCCGGACCCAACGATATTTGCCGCATGTCTTCCCCCCTCTCCTTCCCCGTTTCCTGTCAGCCTACTGTCATATAAGGGACACTAGAGCCCACAAAAGACCCCCTGGAGGGGTAAAAAAAAAAATAAGTATAAAAATGATAAATTATTCAATTGATATCAGAGTAACACATAACTGAATATTAATTATCTTCATATGGTTGATTTTGAAATCACATGTCAAGGAGTTTAGACAGGTCAATGTGCTGTTTACAGCTATGCTCACAGCTCATTGACTTCTGTCTGGTTTATGTAAGTGTTTGGTCTTTCAATATCAACAAATTGTGTTAATAAATCTTACTCTAAAATCTGTGCAATTCCTGCTGCTGGTTCATTTCTCCAGTTCAGCAAATCAGGATTGTAAAGGTTTTCACTAAAAGAGCAGTAATAAACCAAAGGCGTTGAACTCATGGCATCTATTTGCAGGGCAATTGGGATAAAAAGCTTATCTATGTGGCTAAATTGTCTCTACTACAATACTTCATAAATAAATAAAAAACTCAGGAAGGATTAAACAATAAATAAATGAGACCTTTATAATAATGACAGAAGAATTGGGCACTGATGTGGCTCTTTTGTGCTGAAAAGCAAACCGGTTATTTTACAGCCAGTTCTTAACTGGCTCCAGCCCCAGCCATAATTAAAAACTGGAACTTCTTTCCTGGAATAGTATTATGTGAGCTCTTTCATTCTCTCTGCACCTTTGTGTGTTTCCATCTTTTGCTTCAGTTTTCTCTCAAATTCAAATTCTCTCAATTTCCAGAGACATAAGAATGCGATTACTCTGTAAACCTGAACTGGCTATAATCATCTCTGGTTGAGTTTTGATTATCCACTTGTTCACTGTGTTTTGTGAGTTAGTATTCTTTTCAACAAAATGTATTTAATACTTAAATAAAAGCTTTATTTAATTATTTTTTACATATTCATATAAACAATATGGATCAAATGTGTCCAGTTGTCCATATTTTGCATGTGATGTAGCTAAACATAGCTAGTCATTATGAAAACAGTCTAACACCATAGGCAGCGTCACATATTTATGTTTTTGACTGTAAGCTGTTTGCATCTGTTGCTTGTTTCTACAAGCTGTACTCATATAGACTGCATCTTGAGCTGGAACATAATTTCTAACAGACACTAACCCCAAACAGTGAATAATAATATGGTAAAATTTCCAGTAAGCATCAGTTTGTGTGGTTTGTGTTGACAAAATTGTCCTGTCAATGTCGGAGGTCACAGGAAAAGGTGAAGACTGGTTTGAGATAATACAAAGGCAATAATAGCTCAAATAACAACTCATCGCAACTGATTATGCAGAATACCAACTCTGAATGCCCAATAGGTCAGGATGAAAATGGGCTACCAAAACACAAGGTCATACCAGATGCCACACCTGTCAGCAGAAAAGTTAAGCTTCAATTCATACAGGCTTACCAAATGTGGACAATATCATATTGAAAAATGCTGTCTGGTCCAATGAGTCTCAACTGCAGTATTCATCCTTCTTTGAATCAGCTTGAGACACTTTGTAATTATTAAGCATTGTGTAATTGAGCACAACCAACCTGAGTATTGTAACTGACCATGTCCATCATTTTATGACAACAGTGTATCATCTTGTGGCGACTTCAGTGGGATATCGAACCATGTCTTAAATTCATTGGCTTCTTGAACACAGCATTGAGTTCACTGTACTTAAGTGACCTTATCAGTTTGCAGATTTTCATCCATCAGAGCATATTTGTGATATGATAGAATGGGAGATTCAAACTGAGGATGAGCAGCCGACAAATCTGTCACAAGTGTCAGGTCAGCATGAATCAAAATCTCTGAGAAAACTTTCTATGCCATGATGAATTACAACAGGTATAAACTCAAAGGAGCTCCAATTCACTACTTTCTACCTGCCTGCATATCTAATCTCTTTCAATAATATTTCTGTTATCAAATGACATGAGAAATTAAAAAATATGGCTGCAGTGTAAGCAGTCTTAACTGATGATGACTTTGGAAGCATTTTGAGTGTTGTCTTTTTATATGATTAGTTTTATGAGCATATAGTTCTTGATAAAATAACATTATCTTTTGTTATCTGAGAAATCTTGCATTGTATGTCTCAATTTTTACACAGAAAAATAGAGAAAATAGAAGATAATTCTTTCAGATCTTACAGAAACTCCTAAATCCAGACTAAACTTAGACTACAAACAGATTTTGTAGAACTTAGTGTGCAGAGCTACTTAACACATTTTAACATTTCTTATTTTCCTTGAGCAAATCCAAAACTGTTTTGTGACACTTGCTGTTACTGCTGGAAAGTTACTTTACTATACAGACCATGATTCTAAAAATAATTTATTAGGCAGAAAGCTCCAAAGCAACAACTTTATCAGTGCAGAGATATGGATTTTCATTTGATGACAAAGTGTAACAAAATCTGCTTAAAATCCGCTGTTAACTATAGCAAATTCTGAAACCCTACTATGGAAAAGTCATACAAACATACAATGCACAACCATGTTTTCTCACATAAATGTAGGCCAGTTATACTCACCTGAAGCCTCTTCTTTGATCTGACATTGGAGTGTAAACCAGTTCTATTCCAAGACAAACACTACCCTGCACATGTGCAGCTCACTGATGCTGCTCCTGCTTTTTAGTGACACTGACTAATTGGAAGCTAAGAAGGATGTCCTTGTATCAGGGCAGAGACATTACTTTTGGGGAGCATTACAGGGTTGGGCAATGTTTTGTCCTAAAAGTCAGTTGGACAGTCACAGAGTAAGTCCAAAAAATACCTAAATCTAATGAAAGTAGAGTCATGATGGGAACAGAGGATGAGAAAGGAAGTGGAAAGCCTAAACAAAGCTGTGCAATCGATTGGCAACCTGTTCTAAAAGTAGCAATTTGTCACAGTCAAAGAATTGCCAAAATTCACTGGTGATTACAAGAGTTTGTAGTGTTCCAATTTCAGTCATTACCCACCATGACAATTTTTTATTTATTTATTTCTGTTCAAAGATGTCACGTTTTTAGATTTTATGCCAGAAACTTGCTTTTGTATGTGAGCAATAAGATATAATTTACCAGGTATTTTCTGCTGTGCCTTTTAATTGTGTGAGTATTTTCTTTACATCACCTTTAGGTTGTAATTTTGTATCACTGTTAAAGTGTATTGGTAAAATGCGCACTTAGTTGAATAGTGCTGTAGTCATCTGTCATACATGTTTTGAAAACATTTTTCCCAAAACATTCTTACAAAACCACACATAAATAACACACTTCACATGGAGCCCTACTAATTTTAAGACCTGTATTTTTTATGAAACATTTTTGTTGATTAGTCACACAAATCATAATCAAGTTTAGTCAAAACTGAATTCTGAAAAAGTGACTTAAAAATGTAATCTAATTTAATGTAATTTACCTTGCAGTTTATAAGTCCTTAATGACACTGCTTTCCATTCCAAGTGCTATCCTGTTGGCAAAGAGGGTTGTACTATATTAACAGCAATAGTGCCAACAACTGTGACTGCAGGTATTAATTAATAATATTCTTATTAATACTAATAAAAACAATTTATTTCTAATTTACTTTGTTTTACACTGACTACAAGGGAGGATGCCATCTGTCTCGAGCAGTTGTTGAGTGAGCAGTTTGGATAAAGACACAAACAGCCATAAAAATATTCATGCTGCCTATTATAAGAAAACAAATCTAAGTGTGGCAATCAAAAAAGTTGATGTCAGAAAAAGAGCTATGTTAAAATCAAATGGTGAGAACCAGATAAGGTCTCCTTAAAGCAGAAGCCTATTCTTTTATTACTAAAATTAGTTAAAAATATAAAAGATATTAAAAAGATAAATAAACAAAAAAAAGGGGGATATATTTTGTCTTTGTAGAAACAGTGTCTTACTAGTATAAACATACTGGTTGCTAACGTTTCTGCCCTCATCCTGTTTTTAGAACATCAGAAATACAACAAAAAGTGTTGAAACTATTTCATAAATAGATTTTTGTCATCAGTTTGAAATATCCCATTCCATAAAAATTGTCCTTAAACTTGCTAGGTACTGTCTGCATATATCAAAGTAATAGGAGTATTCTGCTGCCCATGCAAGAGAGAGATAACTGCATTATTTGAAGGTACAATGAAATCAGCTGTCAACTCGAGATGAAATATGGCAGTGTAGATTATAACTGCTTTCTGCCTTTTCTACATGATTCTGATAAAAAAGGATGACACAATGAATGAGTTTTGTGAAATTATTGCCAAATGTCATAGGTGCTAATATTTTGAAAAGCTTCTTTTCCAACTGAGGTAATTAATGTGTTACTACCTTTGATCTTTCGAAGAGCTGGAAGCAGAATCACTTGGCATTCCTTTTAAATCCTAACATCTAAAGAGAAGAAAACACAAAAAGGTGCATTTGTTGATTCTAATTAGAGCTCACTTAAAATTCAAATTGTTAGCCAACCTGCGTTGGACTTGATCCATCTTGAAACTAAGTTGTTTTCTTTTCTTTTTCGGAGGCAGTAACATTTTTAATCATGTTCATTGTGAAGATGATCTTGATTAAAGACAAACTGGATAATTTTTTGAGTAGTTTCAATATTTGGTAACAATCATTATTACTGTTTGTGGAATGAGTCGCATTAGGATTAGTTTTGCTACCATATCCCATTAATTTGTATTTCAGTGCTCTAAAAGGATAATTGACTGAAACACACACCCAGTTGTTTCCCTCAGGTGTGTGTAAGTGTGGTCAGGAAATGAATGTGAGATCTTTGCAGAGCTCATAAGTAATAACTCTTTCAGAGATTTAATATTGCCTTAGGAGACTGAGTGACAGCCTGACACTTGACCAATGTTATGTCATGTTTCATGCATATTCATGAACCACTCTGTGCCCTGCATGCAAATGTTACTATAGCAGGTGGTGGGTTTTTGGTAATCTATAAAAAACCTACAAATTCATGAACATTGAAGCTTGATAATTAAAAAAAAAAAGAATTTGTTTTGGATTGAAGAGAGTGAGGGTGTTTATTATTCATTATCAACAGAGATGCGAATGAATCCAGTTTTCCTACACTGAGCAGAGGCAAAAGGAGATCAGCCACCTTCACACCTCGGTCTAAGCTTTGCCAGAAAGTCAAACAGCAGATGTTCAGTCTTTGTCGGTCTGTGTGTGCTTGTGTTTGTGCATGAAAGACAGTGCACTTATCCTCTGAATTTAAATATTTGCTAAGTTCGCTTTGAAGATTTAAATTTAGGTTGTTATGGAGATTATCTTTACGTTCACCAATATACTTTATATTCCTGCACTGGGATTCTAAGAATAGTACATTCATTGAGTCTGCCACTGAAATAACGTAGAACTTGATTTAATGAGTTATCCAACAGTTGGCCTGGCCTTTTAAACTTCTTTGCCTACCTCCCTGGCTCCTCTTTCTCAACAGATCCAGTCACCCAGCTAACACGACATTTTTCCCCAAGTCTGTTGTACAGCTGGGCGGACCTGTTGATGTTCTGCCTTGGCGCCACAGCACACCTGATACAGGGTGCACAGTTGTTTTTCCGGGAGGCATGTTTGTTCTTTGACCTCTCCTGAAGTGAAAACAGTTCTCGTTTGTAAGGGGAAGAATTTGAGCCTTAGGAGGTGGTGTCATTGGACCGTGGCTCATTTCCCTTGTGGTGTCCTCACCCGAGAGAGACTCTGTCCATCATACTCATGCTGCCGTAATCAAAGGCAGTGACGTAGGATACCAACTGTCACTGCTGGAGCAAATCCCAGAAATTGGCCATCATCTACAGGCCATATGCCTTGCAAGCTCTGTGACTGCATGACACCAGTATTTAAAAATACCTTTCTGTTAGTGTGTAGGAGGAGGAAAGATAGTGCTTCCTACCGCCACGGCAATTTTAGCTTGTGAAATCCCATTCATCTTTGGCAAGAGATGGAATAATAAGCTAAGTCACAGTAACCACATGATGTATGTGATTGAATTGCCATATTGTTTTCTTTTTTTTTTTGCTAATTTTTCAAATAAATCCTTCAAGAACTGGAAGTAAATGTGTTGTAGTTTTTTATTCATATCTATTTTTCAATAGATATGAAAAAACAAATAGTTTTATATGTAAAATAGAGATTTTCCCATAGCTATTGAAATGAATATATATTTTTCTCATATTTATTTTTAAGTGTTCCAAAAATTGTAGAGACTCATATGAACTATGAAAGAATATCTAAGACAAGTGTGATTGAAACCAATCAGTTTCAATGAACTCCACTAATCAAATATCCAGTTTAGATTATGCCAGGATCTTGTTGTTTTTGAGAAATAGCATTTAGTTTTTTTGTATTTTTTTATTTATTTCCTAAGTAAAAATTAACCAAATTTAAATGGAGGTTTATGCACATTATGTTTGAACCTACATGTGTTGATAAGAGAAAGAGAAAGTCCACCTGTTCACTCAACGAATTGGGTTTCAACATACAACTTTAACGTTGAATGTTGAATTACCTTTCCACCTCAAAAAAATGGTTAAGATAAACCACTAAAAGGCCAAATTATCATGATATCCGTACTCATGATGAGTGCATGTAAATTACTGACCAAAATTATAGATAAATTATCTGCAATTAGCAGGTTATTACCAGAATAATAGAAAATTTTTGTTGTGCAATTTTATTCATCAACCAGTGGTGCAGCTCTCATGTGCCATGCATCCCATATGTGCCACTGCTGCAAATATTCCTTTTTTTCTTCACATTTACACTTTCAGAACACGTCTGACGAGATACTAAACAGTGTTGCAGCAGCTTGACTGTAGAACTCCACATGTAGGCTTCCAGGCGTTACTGGTTGGATGTCCTTAGTTTGGTTCTTGTTGCATGTGTCCTTTGGTTCAGTGATTTAACATACTGGAACCAGAGTGCATGTGACGTAGGTATCTTTAGGGGGATTCTTAATCATTATAAATCATTCAGTACGTATTTATAGCTTCATGCCATATGGCATGCAATTTAGAGGCTGTAAAGTCAAATTCTATTTTATATATTAATGGAAATCATACAGCCAACCTCAAAACCTTTTGCATAAGCAATAAATCCCCTCATAATCATTATTATAATACTAGAATCTGTTTGTTCCTTTTTCTGCTGCACATTATTGTTTTAGGAGGTGGCAATGAAAGCCTTGCGCGGTCCGCTGTCCACACCAAGACAAGGGAATTAACTCTCTGAGTGCCTCTTATCTCGCTGCTTCCATACTCCACCCGTTGCACTCTCATTCTTTTCCAGTAATGAGTATCTACCCAATTTAGTTCCCTTTCTCTCCAAAAGGGAATAAATCCAGCAGAGTCCTTTGGATGAAAGAACCTGCAGGTCCCTGGCCTGTCGCTCTGTGACCTTAATTGACAGGAAATTGTATTTGTCGCTCTCCCTCGACGTCAAAACAGGTATCCAGCAGGATTTGTTCTCCATGTTCAGTACAATAACCTCTGTCTTGTGTGTGTCCTTTCTTCCTTTCAGCTGCTCCTAAGGGTCCTAAACTCTTCATGACCCCCACTAGGGCAAAGGTTGGGGATACAGTGCGCATCTCTGTACAAGGATTCCAGGTAGGTTTCCAGAGGTTTTACAGAAATGGATTTAGTGTAGGCAAGTATTTTGCACATTCACAGAAAAGTCCATTTAGATTTCAGATTTGGGAGTCAAAAAGCTGAGCATAGACATGGTTTTTCATTCTGATGTTTTTGTATGCTCATAAAATATTCACTTTTACAAAATTGGGTTTCAAATTTTAATTTTATCATTTCTGTATTCTTGATTATGAAGACAAACATTGTATTTATATCAAACTGTTTGCATCATCTCTGAAGCCAAACAGAAGTGCCTTAAATCTTTCTGAGCCCCTCAGACAGTGACACGTGTAATAAATGACAAGCAGTCTGAAAGACTTGGATGAAAAGAAGGGTTTCAGTTATTCTCTTCCGTTTTAACAGTCTAATGGGCTTGAAACACTAGAGGCAACGTTGCTCCCTCTCCATTCATTCTCCTTGGAACATGTGCAATTGGGGCGATGGTCACTCACCCTTCTCCAGCCAAGCGAATGCCAAAATTTACACATGCATACAAGGGGTGAGACACACAAAAGTGGAAAGGTGTTTAAATTTTGTCGCCATCGCTGATGTCATGTGTTGTGTATCGGGTTAACCAAGAATGGCAGAAAACAGTTGCTTTCACTGTCATTCATTGCTCACCAGATCCACCGGCCAGTGGATTCGCCATGAAGAGCAACACTTTCGAGCACCGTGTGTTCAGGAATGTTTGAGATTTCATAGCTACATGTACTGCTTGTTACATTTCCCACAGTTTCTGCCAGTGGGACAAAAAAAGGGCACTGAATAGTTGCAAGTGTGATGAGCAAGTTGCACACTGAGTGCCATTTTTTGCCACCCGTCACCCAGCTTGGTATTGCATAAAACACTGATGCGAAGTTGTCGTCATCTTTTTGAGTTTATTGTTGGTTTGGTTTGCATTGCCTGGACCAGTTGGTGAGGAGTTTGGGTCAGAATGGCAATATTGTTGAAATATGCTTAAAATGATGATATAAAAAATTATGTCAATTATATCACTTTCCACGAAGATTATGTTTACATACACTTCAATTGTACTTTATGTTAGTGTTTTATTTTCAGATATGTTGCTGCTCTATAATGTTAATGTAGATACTGTTAGTGTAATGTGTACCACCATGGCTGTTCATATGGGCAGGAAGAAGAAGAAGAAAAAAAAGAAACGCCAATGAAATATATGGTGTGTGTTACTAAATCAAAATTGAAGTATTTGAAGCAGGATTTAATCAAATCAACATCGAATTGAACTGTTACCCAAATAATCAACATTTAATTGAATTGTGAGGATCTTAACAATACCCAGCTCTAATTCCCATTTTAAGTGAATTAAAAAAAGATGGTGATGTTGAAATTATGAACCTCATTTTTTTTTACCATAAACCAAATACTGATGTCATTAAATTACTTTATTCATTGTGTTTTGTGATTTGCCTTCTATAAAACCTTATGTAATAAACCTAATCTAAAGAGGAAAACCTTATATGAGTTAATATGACCTGTTTAATGTGTTTAGGGATCACAAACAAAACACCAATGCAAGTCTTCATGATATGTTTGTTACTACTGCATAATCCTAAATTGACTTTGTCCCTCTATCATAGCCTGCTAAATAGAGCTATGCCCCTGGTGAGTCTAGCCTGGGAATAGTGAAGATCTGTTTGACAGTAATGCCACACCAAAATCAGGCACCCAAACCCAGTCAGGTGAAGAAAATAGGACTAATCCTTAAATAGAATGACCCACAGCACAAATCTCCTTTGTGACTTTCCAGACACTGCTCAGTAATCACAAGTCAGATGTCATGTTTGATTTATATTTCTTTTTTTTATGAAAACAAATTAATATTCTATATTGTTGTTGGTTTAGAGCACTGAGCTATTGGCTGCACATGTTTATACATGTGTTTGTGTTTGCTCAGTGACCTTGGGATTCTTTTAAAGCATCTCTTTGAGTAGAGTTAAGATTGGGTATAACAAACAGGCTCGGCCATGAAACGAAGCCAGTCAGGACCTTCAGCAGCCTGGCATTAACGGATGCAGACTGATCAAGAAGAAAATTTCCCTTATCCTTCACTGGATGTGGGTTTTAGAATTTCACAAGTAGATAGAGCTACGTGCCAAGACTGATAAGTTTGGCTTCTGCCTTTCAGATAAGACAAAAGTCTTCCTTACCAGCTTCTTGGTGATGTACCTTGTAAGCTATTTTTCCTTCATTTTTGAAAATAAATAAAATAAAATGGTTAACTTCATACCTGAAATTCTGTCCCTGGAATAGGCCAGCAGGTTGTGACAATATTAACATTAACTCAAAATTCAAAAAAGGAAGAGTCAGAGCATTGCAAAGTAGATTGCATGGGTTTAGCGCATAAGACCAGCTAATATTTAATGGGTGAATTAAGTTTCTTTGTAGACATGTGCAGAAGTTTATTTGAAATGTTATATACAATATATATTTGACTTTGTTATGATTTGAACTTTTGATGCACGCTAATGATGAACACACCAACACAGAATCCACAAATACCTTATGTAAATAAATGCTGGGCTGTTGCATTGTGACAGAAAGGTAAATATGCTGATTGTGGGTTTAAATATCTGCAGTAAGGCTCAAGTTAAAAAAAAAAAAAAGCTGCTCCGTCTAACTTTGTAAAATGGTCAACTGTAGCACAAAGAGGATCTGCGGAAAGCTGTTGTAAAGTTAAGTGTTGATTATTAATGCATGTTGTTAACTTGCCATAGCATTAGGGGAAAATTGGAACCTGTATAATTCATGTGCGCTTTGCCTTTAATCCCTTGGATGAGACTCACAGTCTCTGTCTGAGCTGCCTTAAACTTTCCTTGTCTTCTTTCTTCTCTTTTCCTCTCTTTTCTGTCTCAATCCCCCTATGGGTGTTGATAGAATGAAGTATTTCCTGAGCCACTCTTCACCTGGACACGGGTGGGAGGCCGCCTACTGGATGGCAGTGCCGAGCGTGAGGGGAGAGAGCTGATTCTGGAGAGAGTGCCGGCAGAGCTCAACGGCTCTATGTATCGCTGCACTGCCCAGAATCCTTTGGGTTCTACAGACACACACACTCGTCTCATAGTTTTTGGTAAGTAAATTTATGTCTGCAACATTATTCAGCCGTAGTTTGAAGGATTTGCTGCACTAGTGCTTAAATGATAACTGTAATTCCATTCCATTTTTTTTTAGCTATTTAACATAATAAAGTATAGAAATGTCTTTGATTTACATCCACAAGAATGAGCCACAATTGTACAATAATACAGTTAAATTCAACTTAAGTTTATAATTTTCCTATTTCATTTTTGCTTTATGTACAGTCATTTTGATAAATACTTAATTTGATATCCATGTGACCACATTAAAATATAAATCATTGATGCGACCAAGTGTGTGATTAATAAGAGATTGTCTTTTAAATTGGATCAAACATACAGAAATGTTCTAGGGAGCACTTAGTTAAAATAACCATTCTCCAAAGGATTTTCTCACTGTCACTAATGACATGCCTAGGATCTGCACTTTCTCCAATGCCAAAAAACAACCTTGGCATCAAATGCTTGTGACAGAATTCAAAGAACATTTATTGCTGATAGTGGTACAAAAACCCTTTCTTCATCGCCAAGGCTAAGTTTGTGTATTGATCTTAATTTAGATGTATTTGACATACCTGTGCTAACATGGGAGTCCTTTTTTCTTGGGTAATGTTTGCTCTGGATACTCTTAGAGAGCAGGCTTTGCTGTTTTGTGCCCTTTCCCACACAGAATTTCAATCAGATATGTTCTGCTATTGCTTGATGCCACGCCAGTGTTACTTTGACACATTGGTGTTATGTTGAAACATGACACACTTCTCCTTAAAAGTCACCCGATTAGTCACGATCACTTTGATTGCGGTTGATTTAAATTGCTGCACTGTGATATAAAAACCAGAGCTGTAAGTGTTAAGGAAGAGGACATTTTGCATTAGCCAGCAATGTTTTAAATATCTTTATAGCTATTTTGAATGTGAAGGACCTTCAATCTTCACTCTTGGCTTCATAGACAAAATATTTTAAAGTCCATCATCAGTTTAATAATAAAACTTTTCTCCTTGAGCTATTACTGTATGTAGCATTGATATCCTTCAACACTCCCACGGTATCAGCTGCTCTTGCATTTCTGATGCAACTGCAGTTCAGTTACAGCTCTATCACTTTGAATAGAGCCATCCCAAGCTGTCGCATGATAGAGGGCTTTGAAAGCTCAAATGAATAAAGCTATCAAGGTTTACACATCAACTAGATAAATATTTATTTTATGGTTTCACAGTTGTTTTGTGAAACTGTGTAATAAAAATGTTTTTTTTGTATGTTTATTATACGTATATATATATATATATATATATATATATATATATATATATATATAATCTCATTAAATGTATGGATTCACAATTACGAATGTCAGGTGCTGATATTTGAGAATTTTGATTATGGTGACTTGCATATTGAAAAAAAAGACAAGAAATTTCTTCAGTTTTATGGGCAGTATCTCATAAGATGGATAAAAACAGATTTATTATAAAATAGCTGTCATTGCCATGTTGTCACACACAATTATGAGAAATAATGTTGACTGTTGATAGTCATCTCCATACGGAGAGTATGTCACAAAAACGTTATTGCTAAAGAAACAGGCTGCTCACAACCTGCTGTGTCCAAGCAGTAAATGGTGCATGAGCAACAGGGGTAGCAACAGCCTGGAGAGGATTACGAAGCAAGGCATGATCAAGAGGTTGGGTCAGATTGACAAGGTAGGAACTACTGAGTCTGTGCTTCAGCGGCTACTACACATATCCAGAACAAAGGCCACCACTGTCGTAAATCTTAAGCCACTCCTAAACAATTTTGGAAGTGGCTGACTTGGACAAAAAAGAAAGAAAAAAAGAGTGAAATGTTGCTCTGTGGTCAAAAGTAATCTTTTCAGTTGAAAGTAAATGTTGCATTTCATTTGGAAATCATCTCAAGAGGTTGAGAGGGACAGCTCCCAAGCTGCTGAACATTCAGTGTGGGCTCCCTAAAAACACCTCAGCAGAGTCACAGACTGATCTGTGACACAGCTATGCCACTCTGCAATGAAGTAATAATTAATTCAGATGTAGCCCTACAGTAGATAGAGATATTTCTCAACAAGTTATCATTTCAAAATTAAAATCAATTTTATTGGTTTCATTTAATATTAAAGTTTTTTCAGGGCTTTCATTCAGTCTTACTCATAATCATTAAATCATGTAATACATTCTTGTCCTACGTCAAATCTACCTAATATGAGTTTCGCTTTTTTAATTAAATTACTGAAATAAATTAACTTTTCAATGTTTCAATACTTATTGGATAACAGAGTGTATCCATTTTCATTCTTTTAGAGCAGGGGTCCCCAAACTTTCTCCCATGAGGGCCACATAACTTGTCCCTTCTCTGATGGGGGGCCGGGGTCAGTTTGTAACAGAAAAAGTGTGACGATTGTAAGAGTGCTAAACATAAAAATGTATTGTTTTTCAGAAAGCACAATCAAATAACCTTTTCTGGATTCTTCAGAGAACAAAAGTCAGGAAATAACACTATTTATGAAATAAATAATAACCAAATAACACTGGGTTCTCCACATAAAAAAAGGGTTAGGGTCAATTATATGCATGTATAAAATAGTTACTAACTAGTAGTTAATAATAAATAAAGTTCATTACTAAGGAACATTTATTTTATTGCAAAAGTCCAACTTATCAAATAAAAATGCACGTATATGAAAATACTCTGGTATTGTTCAGGGGGCCGGACCAAATGTGGAGGCGGGCTGCATCTGGCCCGCGGGCCGTAGTTTGGGGACCACTGTTTTAGAGTATCTTTGTAAAACACTTATTTGAACAAAATTTGAAGTATCTTGCAAATTCGGAAATTACTGAGCAAGTCTAATAAGCACACACTTTAAAAGGTAAAGAGCCACTTTAAGAAGGCATTTTGCTAGGAAGAGCACTAAAGTCTATTTAACACCCTGATGCATCATCCAGTGTCATTGGCTACGTGCATAGTATGGCCCATCTGTCTGTCTGCTCCTTGTAGATTGCTTCCACTCACGCTTAGGGGAAGTAAATGGTGATTAAGTGACCTTGGCACAATCCCTGAGGTCTTAAAATGAGACATTCCTTTCTCCCCTGGGGTTGAAGAGATGTTTTGGGAATTTGTTTTCTTTGCCAGGTCTTCAAAATATGCAATAAAAAATAAAAAATATATATATTGACAGCTTGATTATTGGCTCCCTACCTGCAAGCTGAATTAACATATTAAGTCTTTCACCACTCTGAGTGGTAATGTGATCTTACATAACTGTAAAATGAGTCAGACAAATATAGTCTGGCAGCAGCAAACAAAAGATATAAACTGTACTTAGATAAAGAAGCCCACACAGATATATATACTTAAGCAAATTTGCTGGGTGTGGTAAGCACATGGGTGCACACTGAGAGTGGACACATTAATTTGTGTTTGTGTGGCTCCAGTGAGACCAGAGTAGTTTCACGTTGTGCTTTACATGTACCTTCCATCTACTTATATGCAAAGTTAAACATCCAAAAATAGCTCACAGAAGGGAATTAAGGAGTGGTTACTAACACTCTGCAAACCCTGCTGCTGCCTCCTTTGCAATTACTTTATCCCTGTGAGAACATTGAGAATACATTGTCAGAGTGTTTTGTGCAGGTTAGACGTTGATGCAGTCTATTAAATGTAGAGGCTCCAAATCTCTTACCCATACCTGCTGGCCCTTAGCTGCTGTTCACTGCTCTTACTGCTTCTTAAAAAGTGTTCTGGTTGTTCTGTTGCAGTGCTTTGTGTTCCCAGGTCCATTAACTAGCTTCGTTCTTTCTTATCAGGGATGTGCCATTTAGTCTGCACTTTGATAACTTTGGAATTCAGCACCATTAGAGAAATGCAAGCTTTGTCAGAGATTTTTTTTTCCTTCTTTCTTTCTTAGTTACATATTTTTTTCTAATAATTTCATTCTTCTTTTCACTAAAGTACTCATCATCTCTATAGCAACTGCAGCATTTCATTGTCTCGTTTTTTTTTTCAACAGAAAATCCAAGCATGATGAAAAACACGCAGAATCCGAACAGTAAGTATTTCAGCTCTTAGGATAACAAACTTGAGTATGTGGTGTTAATGTATGGAATACAGCATAGCATAAGTACAATGTATGAAATGATTTTCCATGTGTAAAGTCTTTGTGAGCAGTTTAAGCTATGATGGTGTTCACAAGTGGCTAAAATACCACTTCAGTGACTAGCCATGCACATCACTGTTGAAAAAGTGCAAGATTATCGGTGTTTCATTTGTGCAGCAGGGGGCTCGTTTCTGGCTTCTGAGATTATCATATGTAAAGTGAAGGATTCTGAGGAGAAGCCACAGCGATGTGACAACAGCCTCTCCATCCCTCTAATTTTGCTGTCTTTCCCTCTCTGCCTCACACTGCAATCTTTCTGTCTTTCCTTTTCCACTCTAAAATGTGCTCACTTTTGTTCTCCCAGTTTCATTCTACAATATATTTTGCTGCTTTCACCATTTTTTTGGTTCATTCTCTATTGTCAACATCTCACTTTTTTTCTCTTATTCTTTATTCCTTCCATCAGTGTTTTTTTTTCTGCTTCTCCTCTTAGCTCAGAATCTCTGATTTGATGCAGATTTTCACTCACTCAGACCTTAAGAGGAGTGTAGATCATTCTTTAGTGTGGAAAAACATTCAGCTTTGGCAAAGTAACCAGAGTTTTGAGCCTTAACAGATGGGCCTCTGAAGCATGAAGTGGTTCACAACTCACCAAGACGGAAATTAGAGTGCGACCCTATAGAGATAGCAATCAGAGCTGTGATACAGTAGTAAGAAAAACTGAGTGAACTTTAACAAAAGACTCTTTAATGGCTCATCTAGATTAGTAAAGCTCATTTCCACCCACATCTTGGCTACACTGTAAAACCCACTCAAGGCTAGATTTTTGTCTTCAGTCAGAAAGTATGTAATCTACATTCATTTATTTGTGAAATAACTGTGCAGTCGACACTTGTTAGGCAGCTACAGATTCTGAGCTCCCTCAGCTGCTGTGAAAGCAGGATATCCAGGTAGACATGCAAATTTTCAAAAAGTGTTGCAAGGCTAATTAGAGACTGAAATGAGTTTTGAATGTTTTTTTCATCATGTCAAATGTGAAACGCTGAAATGAATCACAAAGGGTCTATTTTACAAGTCAGCTCTGTGGCTAGCAGGTCACACTCAGTGACCTGCACACTCAGGTCACTCTTTTCACTGCAAGGAGCTGGCTCACACAATGGTAATCTTGCCCAAAAAGACAATCTAACCAAATTTGATCAGACTATTAAGCATGCCATGGATTGTGAGCCACTGCAGCCTGTATGAATATCAAAATTTTAATTCCTTTTTGAGGGGAACAGCAATTTGCCTGTAGGGTCAGTAACAAGAAAATTTGGCAAGTTTAAGTGAAGCAACCATATCAATGTAATATTGTTTTTTAAAAATACTGTTTGAAACACTGATTGACTTATGGAAATATGGTAAAATATGCAAAATTTTAATTCGGATGTAATTACACACTTATATCACATGTCAGTCTAGGACAAGAAGGACTTTGTTATCAATATACTGGAAACATGTTAGCAAGCATATTTATAATTTTCAACCTAATTGAACAGCTACTATAAAATTTTGTAACATCATGAGCAAATAGAAAACAAGGATGTGATTTTTGTTTTATAATAGAATTATTGAAATTTGGTTTCACAACTTGATGTAGAGTGGCATACAACCACCTTATCTTCTGCTCATGAATCACTTATTCATGATAATTATGAGAAACCTATTAGTACAAAGAAGGTCATGGACATGCATTTATGAATACACATGAAAATACAGTTACTAATTTATGTTAAATGTGTTTTTTTTGTTAAACAGAATGTGTTAAGTAGAATTCGTGACTTCTGGCAATTTACAAGCAACAAAGCATTAATAAAATATTTAGCAATTTTTGTTTTGTTTTATTTCTTTTGTTTTTTATGTAATAAGCTGCTAATGGACTGAAAAATTAATTTTATGCCATAATTATTTCAGTATAAGCTCCAGTGCATGCATGTAATGCCCAACTTTGTCCCAGTCTGCAGCAGGAAAAGCATTCCAGTCAGACGGTAATCAGGACTGTCTTTGGGCTGATCTGCAGTAGTTTTTACTCAAAAAACTAATTTTTTTTTAGTAAAATATGAGGCTTTTTACTAAACCTCATTCTTCAGTTTCAGAAACATCCCCATTGTTTATTTTTTTGAGCTTCCCACACGAACTCTGTTGCTCCAAGTTAATCTTCATTTTGCTCTTTCTCTGCAAGCCATATCTGTGGCATGCAAATTTGAGAATGCAAATGCCATGGAAACCACAGGAACTGGTGTGTCAGAGCAAGGACAGAATTAGGTCAGAATGGGCATACACAGGTGTCTTGCATGCAAGTCAAATTGATGTATAACATGACGCCGAGAGGTTACAGTACACAAGCCTGAGCATTAAGGCTGAATATCCAAATCCTTGTCAGTTTGATGGGAAGAACCACCAGCAATGAGTTGGTGAAGGTTACATAAACCATTTACCAGCTATTTGTATTGCGGGACGCGTTTGTTAATCTTTGTCAGTATTTCTCCCTGTGATGCAGCTTATCACACTGCGCTATTTGGCAATGAACTGCACTCACCAGATGAGGGAAACTGAAGACCTTTTCTCTGTCAAATATTACTGTATCAGCTCTGTCTAGCTGGAGTGCCAAATGTGTAAGGTTGTCAGGCCCGAGACAGATGTGTAACTGTAAAAAACCTAATTTTCTAACAAACTCTCAGGAGAGAAACGTTGCTTTTACTCAGTCAAAAAAAGAAGCCACATTGCAAGCAGGAGGCTGTCATCATGTGATCTGCATTTAGAGCAGTGGTATGCAAAATTCAAATTCATATCCCGTTTTGGAACACTTTAGGAATAGGAAACAGAGTGCTGGGGTTACCAGTGTACAGGTCCTTGCCACTGTTAGAAATAATAAGCTTCCTCCGGATTGTTTTTATTTAGCATAGAGAAAGGAAAATATTGCTTTTAGCATTTTAGGTCATGCACATAAAGCAATCGCTCAACATCTTCCTGCAGACATCCGTCCCACTGGTCTGAGAAAAATCAATTTGGCAGAAATGCTGAAAGATCTGAGCCAAACATATGAGGAAAAAGAAATGGCTGGGTGACTTCCCCCCATAACTGTAGTCTGGAAGGGCACCTCAGATGATGATCCCATGCTTGAATGAGCCCATTACCTAATGAGAGAGTGTACTCGTTACAGCGATCCAGTTGTTGTTGAATATTTCATGACTTGAATAAAAAAAAGAGTGCACTCTGATGCCGGAACTTTGATTATTATTATTATTATTTATTTATTTTTTGCTTCAATCATAATTACAAAGATAATCCAACTTTTTATGTCTAAACTTAAAAGAAAAAATATTTTAACACATTGCTCAGACACTAATCCGTATTCACTAACAGGTCTAACAGGCACCAGATCATATAAAGTGCAGCCACACCCTTAAGTCACCAGCTCTTCAGTGTGCATGTGAATGTTGTTTAGCCATAGGCTTTCACAATCTGAATAAACAGTTTATGTCAACAAAGACACACCTACAGTCAGCAACAATCTTTCTCCTGCAATAACTTTGATTTCAAAGCAGGATATCCTTTAGGGAACAAGAAAGGTCTTTACCAATCATACAAATTTAAATCAACTAAACAAAATAAAATCTGTGTAAAAAATATCATCCATCCCACATAGCAAGATATGACATGAAGTAAATTGCAAAAACATTTAGTTTGATGCTGCTACAACTATTATATGAAGCAATATTGACACTTCATAAGACATTTTCTATATAAGGGTGCTTTGCACTCAAAAGTGGTTGTATTGCTGTCTCTTACAGAGAATGACCACCATAAATTTTGGAAATGGATGCAATCAAAATTACTCATCAGTTTTATTCTCCAGATGTACTCCTAGCAAGGTACATAAAATAAAAATAAATCATAGCAGTTTGTTAACTGGTGTCTCTGTTTTATGGAGCAGAATTGTGTCAAAAACAGTCCTTATACACAAGTAAAATAGTTCTTCTAATTTCTCTGTATTATGGATATCAATATATTATATAACGTCATTCTATGCAATTTGATCTTTGGTCTACAGTAAAGAATAAGTAACCCACACTAATGCAATTTGACCTCATTTAGATTTTATTGGGTAATTTTCATGCTAGACTATTATTATTATTATCATTATTATTATTATTATTATTATTATTACTTATTTGTTTCATTTTTTAATATAAACAAACTTTATGTGTTTCAGTATAATCAGTCACTAATGAAGAGCGTTTTTCGTAGACGTTTTAAATCTTAAATCCCATACCATTAGAAGACTGTTGCCAAATGAACCATATGTTTTGTCTGAGATTGCAATTTTAAGAGACGTTAACCAGAAATTTTTACATCCCTGGGAAAAAAAGATATGTTTACAGTTGTATCGTCCTTTTACGTTTTCACAAAAGACCATTGTTAAAATACAGCGTTACTGTTCTCAAGATACATGGATGGAGACTGATGGCTGTATCGATTTGCCTGATAAGATAATCATTATTGTGCCTGAGTCAGTTTTAAACATTTTGGACATATGAAAAAAGGCACCTCCACCATCATAACTTTAGATTTATCACTGATGTTGCTTGGCTGAGAAAACAGGGGTAAAACTTACAATAGTGTCTTGTAAAAGTGTTGACATTTAATATTCCCCAATATATCACTCGATCCCATAGATATAAACATTTTCAGTATGAGATTGTTTTTTTTTTCATAACCTAACTTAAGAAAAAAACTGGACCTTATGGTCCTCAGTGTGTCACAGGCTCTCTTTTCCCAGGCAGGGAAGTCTCTCTCTCACTAATACTTCTAGGGTTTTCTGTAAACTTTGGCTTCTACAGTAGGTTTCAGACTTTTCTGATGAGAATCACAATGATGTTTAAGGATTTTACATTTTTGACAATTTTATGCAAGACCCACATTTAAAATTACGTTGCAGGTAGGGGGATTTTAGCACCCTGAAAAGCTAAAGCTGTTCAGCAGTATCAGGATAAGATATGCTGTCATTTTAACATGAAAAGTATAGACATCACTTTTAAAATGGCTTGAATTTGCTGCTCTTTGCTGCTGCTGCTGCATACTCCACGTCAGTCGATTAATGGACATGCACTTAATAAAGTGCTGAGCTACTCTGGCTTCTGATAATTATTAAGAGGAAGGTGGCAGATCATAATATTATAGACAAAAAAAAAATAATTCAAGAACTGCTTTTCAGAGTTTAGCTAAATAGTCAAGGGGAAAATTATGGAAACTCTACAAAAAAAACTATAGAGTTCTAGGATGTCTGAAATTGCATTATCTTACCAGCTTCCATAAGAAACTTTACAAAGCCTTTAACTTTTGTTCTATGGTTGAGAAGCACATTTCATATCAATGGTCATGGGACACAGAATTCACTCCTAATCTGTAATTTGGCTGGAAATTCCGATGGTGCTTTATCCACACAAAAATAATCTTGTTGCATTTGAATGTAATGAACATAAACTGTTATAAATCAAGAGGAAATCAATGTCTGATTTATGTTTTTTATTTTTTGCCTTTTTTGCAGATGAAGCCACTCGCACAGAAAAGTGTGGACTGACGTGGCTTGCACTTGTTCTCACAGTTACAGTGGGACTGACGTGAAACGGCTTTTCCAAGATGTTCTCCCTCACAGATATAGACACACATTTTGGCTATACAAAACACAACATCTGAATATGCACACAGAAAAACATACATACAGTACAAAGACCTTCCACAATCCTGCAAGCCTACTCCAGTCATCAACAGACCCTCTGGTCATCTGTCACACAAGAAACAGTGCCACCACGTGATGGTACTTTGTTTTATAACAAAATTATATTCAAGATAATATAAAAAGAACAACGTGATGAACTTCACAGTTACCACCTCCTATATATTCCCTCCTATTACTTTTTTTGTTCCTTGTCCCAAGTCTGCCTGTTGATAAAAATAAAAAAAAATCAGATGATTTAAAACAGAAGAAAAAAAGCATTTGGATTTTATTTTCATGAGTCACAATATTATTGGTGTTTTGTGAAATGTGGACAAATGGAACTGGCTTTGACTGCACCATCCTATCAACCACTCCCATCTGTTACATGTCCTGGAATGGACAAGATTAGCAACAAGCTGAAATATGATGGGAGAACAGACCTCCAGATGCTCCGATTGAACTTTCATTTATATATATATATATATATATATATATATATATATATATACTTTTTCTTTCTGATGGCTTGGAATGTACATGAAGATTTAAATGCATTGAGAAAACTGGAGAAATCTCTTTTTTGAGTGTATTTTGTGTACTACAGTGTAAATACTGAAAAATAATTAAAGAAGTTATATGGGTCACGGTGAGGAATGGGTGCTGAGATTGTTGGAGTTTATGCTTCTCCACCTTTGTTTGTACTTCATTCAACTTTCAGATATAATTCTTGATTGAGAGGAAGGAATGAACATTATTTCTGTTTGTCACTTAGGCTTTTTATAAGAATTTGGCTGTTCTTCAAAGGACAGAGAAAAAAAACAAACAAAAAAAAAAACATTTGTCTGCTGTTTTGGGGTTGTGGTGCATGTGACTTTTGAAGATTCTTTCTCCTTTTCATGTGTTGCAAGCGACAGCACCGCAGCTCTTTGTCACTAGCCTGTAACCCAGCTATTTACTTGTGACCTACATTGTGTAAAATGCGTAACTCTTCCCCAGACATTACCAGTACAAGTAGGATCATTTTAGCCGCCATTCCAGGGAGGAGCTCACAAGAGGCAGCTTGTGTAAACAGGGTTGTTGCATTTGTTTCATTTCACCTGTATTAAAATGGAGAGATGATAAAACTCACAAGCCTTGGCTTTACTTACAATTAAGCAAGAGTTTGACATTTTTCTCATACACATGTTGCATTCTATACTTGAAAGGTTGCAGAAATTGCTGATGTCCTGTTGTTAATAATCCTACAAAATTAGACCATGTAAATGCATTGTTTTAATTTTTGCTTTCATGGGGAAAAAAATCTATGAAAATAATTTTCCATATTTTTAGAACTGATCTTATGTTTTACTATATGAAATTCTCATATGTTTTCTTTATGCTTTACAGTTCATAATTGACTAAATGAATTGCTTAGTGAGACAGGTCTTTGTCATATTTTTAAAGTTCCATACTGCTGATTTCTGGAGTTTATGCCTATGTAGCACAGGTAATTGGGAGTATTATATGAAGTTGATGTTTTTTAGCTTTGTATCATGCTACAATGTTATTCTCCCATTGAAAGCATAATTACGTCATGCATATTTATGAATCTTTGAATCTCCTGTGTTGGCCATTCAGGGATGCTTGCTCATACAAAGCGCCGCCTATTTCTACACGACGACTCTATGGAGCTGAAATCTCCAGCCAAACCTCCGCCTCAGAGATCACCCCTCCCCAATGCCTTCCCCACAGAGTTCCACCAGACTAGCAGCAGCAATTAGTAAACACCTGGTGGCGAGTCTGCTGAGCTCATCATACAAACTACTTTTCAGTCCAACTCTCTTAAGGACAGTAGCAAGTGGCGTAGTGAAGGAGAATTGTTGTGAAGACTTACTGAAGGTGGAGTGTCAGAAAGATCAGGGGCTTCAGACACAGAGGCCAAATATCAAGATGTCAAATTTCTTTGAAGTTATTTTTCATATAAACATCTTTTCTTTTTTTTTTTTTTTAAATAAATACTGCAGGTAATTTTGTTTCATGCAATAAAATGTGAAAAATACAAAATGCTGCCCCTTTAGAGCTTTGATTAGTTTTCTTGTTTATTAGTAACGAGTTCACAGTGGATCCATTCACTGTAAACTATTATTGGTTTCTAATTATGTTCAGTATACAATTTTCTGCATTTTTCTTTGCATTTATGACTCACTCAATTTCTAAATGTATTAGAATATGCAAATCATCTTGATCTTACTTGGTCATGTTGAATCATTTTAAAAGTGCATTCTTTTAAAAGGATTAATGTGGTTAATCACAATTTTTTATTATGGTTGAAATTTCTCAGTTATATCTAGAGTAGATACATCTAAACTGAGCAGACATTTTTAAATATATGACTTTATTATCTTTTCTGCCAAATAGAAAGAAGGATGCTCTAGCCACTGTTTACTGGTGTAGTCAGGGACAGATGGAAACTGTGTAAACTTTTAGCTACAGGGTTTTGTCATTATTTGTTTTTCTCAAACTGGTTTGTCAGTAAAGCCATGGCAAAACAATACTCAGTTTAACCACTAACTAGGCCAGGGTATTGCTTCCAAGTTATACTGACCTGCGTAAAAACTGCAGGAAAAGTCTGGAAGCACCAATTAAAATGCATCTTGTGCTTTCCTCATGTTGTCAGAAACTGATCAAGCATAACAGATGATGAAAATAAGAAGTGCAAGCGTCTCAACACAAAAAGCCTATAGATTTCAATCACATTCTTGTTTTTCTACTGGGAGCAATAGTGAGGATAAGAAGCTGCCTTCATGGCCTATTTGTGAATTATTCAGAAGTCAACCATGCTTGCAGAATCCAGTTTCTTTTTTTGTCATCAGGCTTGCCTATCAGATGTCCACAGCACCCTTGCAGCTGACAGGACACCTGACACACCCTCTGAAAAAGTCCCGCGTAACGTATCTTTATAATGCTTCACAAAGGGCTGGTGAAATAAAAAACTGTTTTGTTCCTGATTGTAGGCTTGCTCTAGTATGTTATCAGCAACAATAATGACAGCCTCACAGTGGTGAGTGGCATGTTTCACGTATGACAGAAATACATGTTTGCATCCAGTGGAAATAAATGCCACTGTCAGTTTTCACAATGGAAAATCTTCTGATTGTGTTTCTCATGGCCACCTGACAGTTCTGTTTTTGTATTGCCATTTATCTTTTTTGTGGCCTACCTTTCTTTCTTTGGACTTATTTCCAGAAATAGTAAGTTAGGAGACTTTGCAGGCACAAGGAAGAACCTTTGCTCTTTGTCAGAGCTATGCAAACAGATGTATCCTGGTTATTAACCATTTGCTAGATGCCACCGATCATACCTCTCCACCCCTTATTCAAACTAGACTTTGCTACTACAGCTCAAAACAAAGTAGGAAGTTAGAGAAATGTTACCCATGATAATGTATTTGATAAATTTTTCAGCAAATTGTAAGCCAGTCCACTCCTTGACATGTTTGATTTGCTGCAGCATGGACACAAAAAACGTTTTTTTAAAGGTATCATTGATCTGAACATGTAGATGGCATTTAAATAGTTTTAAGAAAAACAAGAGTGAGTCAGCAAGCCAAATATTGTCCCATTGGTATTTGGATACTCTGTGGATAGTAAAAGAAACTGCATCTGACTTGCTACAGGTGGTATATGAAATGCCCCGCCTCTCCAGAGCAAGGGATGCAAATAGGTACTCTAAAGCTATCATTTTACACTTGATCCTTTGGGCAAAGAGGCGTAGTCATTGGATCACAGCAGCTCTTTTACAATGGAAACCAGACAGCTTCATGCAGCTGAGGCTTTTAGACAATAGCTGAAAGGTTTATTCAACCAACGTTTGCTGTCTTATTTTTTTCAGCTATGCCAATTGCAGACCTTCTCGGAGTCCAGTTCGACATGCAGCTGCTGGTGAAACTTAGTTTCTCTGCTGCTGCAGTGCTGCTGGTTTCTTGGGCCTACAGATTCTACAGATCTAGAGACGTGAGGAAAATTAAACCTTGTGGCAAAGAAAACAGAGAGACAGAAAATTCTGCCAGCCACGACTACAAGAGGACACAGCAGCATCTCTGTTTTCAAGACAAGGACGATGATGCCAAGCAAGACTTAGTTACTAATGACTTGGAATCCAACAGCACCAAGGGAATACTTAATAAATCTCATCTACACCAAGTTGAAAAGAGTAAGAATGTATTTAGTAGTTTAAATAATGATCAAAATAAATACATAGGGAAGGAGATGCTTCGTCAGGACCAACCAACTGTTTGCCCAAGTAATATTTCAATTGGATCTACTTTGAAGATACATGATTATGGAATGGCAGCTATTACTGGACGTCGCTCTCCTTGCCGTTTGAAGAAGCTAGATGGTGGAGTGGGTGTGAGCAGAGAGTTAAGACAGGACTTGGAGCACCAGGGGGTCTACTCCAGCTTCCTCTCTAAGGCGGAGATCAAAGTAGAAGATGCCAAGGTAGTACTGGAAGGATCAGGAGACAAGATTGTGAGTGGAAAAATATATGACTATTATGTTGAATCTTCCTCTCACTCAATAACAGATTCAAAAACTTTGCCTGCCCAGTATGAGCTGAACACTGTCTCAAAGAAGAACTATGGAACAGAGGACACCAGCTTCATTGATTCTTCTGTAAGTCCTATCATTATGCGTGATTTGGTTCTTCCACAAAGTGCTGTTGTGGAAGACTCCTTGCAAGGACGCCTGAGGCACCCTGAAAGGCCTTCACTCCTACGCAAAGAGAGCTATATGTCTGCAGCAGAACAGTCTGAATCTTCCATCCATTTTCGGATTTCAACACAATCAAGCCCAGTGACTCACCATGGGGCCTCAGCAGATAATGAGACCATCTATCTTCAAAAATCTACAGATAAAGTACATAATATGAAGGAGGCGACTGATGTAGAGACTGTAGGAAGTGGTTCATTCTCGGGTCTTCCAGCAGAAATATTCCTCAGCAAGGATCTGGAAATTTTGAAAAGTAAACTTAATCTTGGAAACTGTTTGGAGATACTTCATCTTGCCAAGAAAAAGGGGCAAAAATCTGTTCAGCAAGCAGCCCTGGAGGTCATGTCAGACAACTACCTACAGGTGCTTCGGGACCCCAACCTTTATGGACGGCTAATGGCTGATGAGCGGGAACGAATTCGGAAGCAGAGAATGAGAGCGAGAAGGTTTGTCATAGTTGCAGATATGGACCCTCAAGATTGCTTCAGAAATACAGCAGCACAGAGAGCAAAATCAGAACAGAGGAGCACATCCAGTGCAATGTACTTTTATGATGACTACAAAGATGTCTGGCATTCTCTTTGCCTGATCCCACAGGAGGTCATTTCTAAGGCCTGTGCTATGTGCACAATGGATAACTACTTATTTGTGGCAGTAGGTTGTCAAGGCAGTGACAGAGAAATGACTCCCTCAAAGAGAGTGTTTTGCTACAATCCTTTGACATCCATTTGGAAAGAGATTTGTCCTATGAATGAAGCCAGGCCCCGCTGTAAACTGGCAGCACTGGATGGCTACATCTATGCCATCGGAGGGGAGTGTCTCTCCTCTGTGGAGCGCTATGACCCCCGACAGGACAGATGGACATTTGTGGCTCCACTGCCTAATGATACCTTTGCTGTTGCACATCATGTGACTGTGTGCAGTGGAGAGCTCTTTGTTTCTGGGGGTACTCTTAGATATATTTTACTTCGCTACAACCCCAAAACCAACACCTGGAGGCCAAGTCTCATAGTAGGCAGCAAAGATAGATCTATAGATATGGTTGCTGTGGGAAGATTTCTCTACAGATTTGACATAAACCCATTACTGGGAGTCAGTGTGTTCCGCTACCATACGGTGGCACGGCTTTGGTATGAGTGCAGCACCAAGCGAATTCTGCACTGCCCGGCCTTCCAGTGTGTCGCAATGGATGGCACAGTTTACTGTCTCAGCCGACACTTCACCATGAGATTTGACGCCGATGAGATCTCTCCTGCTTTTGCAGATGAGGAGTTGAGTGTCCTCTCTGAAGCAAAGGGCTTACTCTTCCCCTTTATCCTTTCACTACCTGATAAGAATCCTCGACAGACAAGTGTGTAAAAAGGACTACGCTTTTTTTGCTGATAAGATTTGGTAGTTACTGAGTACTGGTACAAGAGTTATTACATTAGGGTAATAACTGACTGGGGGGATTTTATTGTCTTACAAAAAATATCACCACAAGCTGGTAAGCCATTTACTTGAAATGTTATTACTATACCCTCTTCATAAAACCACAGCACATCAGTTTAATAAATAACTTTATTTTGTTTTTTGGACTAGATATTAAACAAAGATGTGTTGTTTGTTATGTTCTATCCTTGGCAGTAGATATAAAAGATTAGACTTTTAATGATAGTCAAATTACTATTTGCTTAGATTTACGCAGGAATTGCTGCCATGTTAATTGTTTGCTGCTTTGATTTGCCACTTCTTTCTCCCATTCTGGTAGTTTAATGCCATCCCAGATGCCTAACTTCATTCCACTAAAAGGTAATTCATATAAACAATCTAGAGTAAATTAGTTATTCAAATTTGAAGACTCAGAGTTTGTGCAATAAACTGATAATTTACCTCTGTGCTCATCTGTGTGAGTCATGAGTATAACTTATGCAGTGGTCTGGATACAATGCTATTATCTGAAGCTGCTCTTTAAGGACATGACAGATTGTAAATGGCTATGCCATACGAATGAATGGTTTGCTTCCAAAAGATTTGTCACATTATAATCTCTGCAGCATTTACATTTTTGCAGGTATTTAACACTTTAATAATTCTTCTTTCATGTCAAAAAATGCTTTATCAACTCATTAAATGGAATCATTTTCTTGTAACAGTCAGACATATTTACCTTGTAACCTATTTTTATAAACATCAAATAAAAACAAACGTATCTCTCACTATTCATGAACCCAGTTATTGACTGTCAACAAGAAACCTCTTAATTTTTGTTTTTCTTGAAACAGGTGACAGAAAGATAAGTATAATCTAAACAATGTATTGTAAACATTAACATGTACTGACATTTATTTTGCAATGAAGTTTCTCACAATACAAACTGAAGCCGTACACCTGAAAGATATAGAGTGATATGCCGCTACAGCGCCATCATGTGGTTCAGAAAGCTAACAATAGTGGCCTTTCATGAATGCAGTTGAAGACTTACCATAACACAAGGACATAAGGCTCATGCGACACTTAGGGAATGGTGCAGTAGTATGACTAACCAGATTACACAGGAAGAAACAAACCTGATCAGGAAGGCAGCAGGAAGTGAAAGCACGTCTCCTTAGAGGCTTCTGATTTGCCTCATTACCTAAATTAGATCTATTTTGAACAGTTATTTCATATTTGTCTTTTTTCATAACTTCCATAGATCTAGTATGATTTAGATATCAGAGATATCATTTATTTACTCAGTTGTCCTTTTTTCTTCCTACATTGTGAACACGTGCACTTAATTGATAAAGATCTTCACAGAATTTTTTTTTTATTGTTTTAAATTCCTAAGCTGTCTTTTCAGTTAAGAATGTTGCAATTTTAATAATGAAAATATTTCCTAAAACTCCAAACCACTTCAAACATAAAAACAATGGAAAAAAATCTTCAACCATAATGTTCTGCCAGTTTTGTCATCACATCTTGAGTAAAACAATAACCTGAAACCTGTAAATGCGGATTCTCGCTCAGATTTAGATCATTGTTGTTATTGACAACATATTCATTGTCAATAACAGACACCAAGTGCATAAAGTGGGTGATTTTGGGATACTGACCTGTAAGTGGTAAGTGATAGAAGTTGTGATTTCTGCTTTTCCTAATAGTCATCCATCGACTGCATTGGGCCTGAGTTGATTGAAAACATTGTAAAAATAATAGAAAGAAAACTGTCATGTTACAGCAGTCAGTGATTACACACCTGACTGAATTGGAGCAATAAAATACATCTGGGACACTCTGGTTTTAAATGTCAATGAACAGAGTTTAATTTATTTTGTCAATGCCATAAAAGAGATGGATACCGATGTCGGTACTTCACAGCATGCTTCACATGTATAATCTCTACACCACAGACTTATTTGCATATTAAATTGTTGTCTTGCCAGGAATTGGCTTGTTCAGCCTCCCAGGCTGAAAGGTGGTGCTGGGATTCTAGGGTTGTAGTGTTGGCAGAGAACTATTGGTTTTATGTGCATAGAACTGTTCAGAGTCTGTTGCCAAATAAAGTGAGGGCAATAAGGACTGGTGGTCAAACACAATCCTATACGGCAGTCCATGGATAACAATATAAACAAGCGTTGCACACAGCCTCATGCGATTAAGTTATGCAGGGCATGGTCTATTCTTTTTCAATGCTCTTCAAAAGGCTTACCATGTGACACAAGCAAATTGCTCTAACTAGCCTCTAAGTGCCTTTTAGGACTGATGATTTCACAAATTTTTCATTACTGCTGAGTCTTAACAGAAACTTGCATTCACAAGGAGTTTTATCACAGGCCTTTATCTTGGCCATCAATATTATGCAAAAGTCTACAATTTATAGAAGAAAACCCTGACTCACACAGTTGTGACAGGCATTCAATTGATGTTAATACCCTGAATGAGTAGTTAAGGGCTGACCTCAGCTCTCAGCAGGGCAGATCTTCTCTCAAAGACGTCTGGCTTAAAGTCCCAGTGGGGCCTGTAGTCTACACGGCTGGTGCTGTTAGCTATCTTTGGCACCCGAGTGAACTATGTCAGAAGGAATAAACAGACACAGACACAAAGAGGAATGAGGGAAGGGGGATATACAGAGGCTTGAGCAATGAGCCTAGCTCCAAGATCAGCAAAGCTCACATTTCACTATCGACCCACTCTGTTGCACAGTATTCTTTAAGTCATTTTGCCTCCTAAATTCTGAACCAAGAGTCGATAACTGAACCTCTAATCGATACAATCAGTCTTCAGTTTGAGCCAGTCCTATTAAGATGCTGAGCTGATGTTGGATTAACCAAGCCTTAATAACTTTGCAATTTATCTTAATATTAGCTGAGGTTCACAAACAAAAATGCTACTGCAACCAGGCCAAAGCAATTAGAATTCAGGATTAAACAATAATCTGTATTTTCTGATAAAAGAGGATATGATAGATAGACATACAATGTTGAATTACTACAGTGAATGAAAGTATTTAGGTCAATAATAGCATCACCTTAGCTGAAGTCTTCCTTCAGTCCAATTGCCTGTCAGCACTATTTTTATGTCTCTGTTATATTATCCATCCGATTTGGGTCCATTTATCCGTTTCAGTATCCTTTTGTTCCATACTTTACCCACTGTCAAATCTGCAGCATTTTCTGAGCAAGGCTGGCAAATCAACAAGACAGCATGTAGTCACCTGATCCCTTAGTGCAGGAAACAAACTAGAGCTTGGTTGCCATGGACACAGCAAACACTAAAAATAAGGTAAGCTGGGTTTACTGTTTGCAAATGGGAGACATCTTACATATTAAGATTAAAGACACATACTTTTGAGTTGAGTTATGTCATTTATCTTTCAGTAGTATTTTTTCCAGTTGTGATGGACATTCTTCAGGGCAATGTTTTGTGATGGGAAATATTGGATTACAGTTTGTGTCATAGAATTTGGAACACGATAGAAAAAATAATAAACTATAGGTAATATTTACACACGAAAAGAAAAGATGTGATTGGCCTGATTAAAAACATTAACATTTATAAACTATTCATTCCATGTTGTCAGATGGCTACAGAAGCAGTGGGTTTTAGAAGGATAGCATCATCCGTCTGTAAATAAACAAAGGTGAAATATTGTCACTCTAAACAGCTTTCTTTGTGTTACACTCGTATAACATCTTCTGGGGCTGCAATGCTTCCAAGGCTCTATGTTGGAAAAGGAGAGACAATTTTCATAGTATGGCCTAAGCTCAGTGGGTGTGCGATTACTTCTGAGCACTTCTCAGCAAACATACAAGTCTCCAGGTTGTGCTGAAAATGGAATGCCATTGAGCCATAAAACAATATGGCCACAGCACGATTTTACTAGTATAAGGGCAGTTTGAAATCTGCCATCTGTAGGAACTGGGTAGATTAGGGGCTGAGTGCAGGGGAATGACAGATGTCTGCCCTCTCTCCCTGCCAGCTTTTGGCAAAGCATGGCAGCCAGGGTAGCCCCTCAGCTCTCCTCTCTGACTGCAACACTGCTAGAGTCCAGACTAAACTCTGTCACAGTCACAGACAGGAAATGACATGTTCCAGACCTACAGTCGTTCAGCAGGATCCCTGTGATCAGGGGCTAATTGGTGGCTAAGAGGTGTAAAAGAAAAGACAGAAATAGACAGAGAGAGAGAGAGACATATGGTTAAGTTTCAGTGACTGCAGGGGAACTGGGAAATTTACCTTTAGTGAAAGCATACAAAATGACTTTGCTTAAATATTTTAAAGTGAAAGATTTTTGTCATGGCTCTTTCACATCAAATTTTTACATTGCAAATTAAGAGATTTAGAAAGGTACTATATTTACATTTTGTTTTCTTACACAGAAAAAAATCATGCACTTTGTCTAGGATTTTTAGGCAGTACAGAAAATAAAGACACAGTTGTGTTGAATTTATTGATTATATACCAAAAGATTTTGTCACAATCTGTTCAGATAAGGAGGGTACAATTAACGAATTATCATGGACCATGCCAGTTTTTTATTATATTACTTTTATTCTTTTCATATTATGCCTACATTTTAATTCAAGTCGTATTTCTGGGTGATTTTCTATGAAAATTATTGCTGATTTTAAAATAAAATTTTGATTGTCAACAAAAAAATAATCCAGATCTTTTTAAATGAATGATGTGAATTGTTTTTCTGTAAGACAGATAAATTACTTGAATAGTTAGAGAAAGGTAGGTAGGTGGGGAGGTTAGTTCAGATTTCGCACTCTATTATTTCAGTTCAGTTAAGTTTGAATTACTTTAGCTGTTATTATTTTTCTGAAGAATTCATTTGAATTAATCTATTAATCTAATTTAATAATTTAATTTTGTTTAAAGCTACATACTTTTCCTGTAAGAGAACATATGAATGCTTTTGTCCTTGAATAAATTAATTGAACATCTATTCTGCCCAATTCCCACAAACTGCCATCGCTGTACATTAGAGGTTTTCTCAAGCTGTGATACACAGTAGCAGATTTGTTTGGTGCATTCACACCAGTCCTAGTGAATTGAAAAATCGGTTTATTTGGAGAGGCTTGAATGAATAATTGAACTTGGTTGTGGATCAAGAAGCTAATTTTGTTCCGCCTAAAACTATAGTTCTTAGCTCACTTCAGTAGAACATAGGGAGAATACAACCATGGGTATTGTGGTTAAAAACAACCAAAACGAATGTAGAAAAATAGATGGTAGTACTGGCTTGCTGTTTGACATGGAGTGAAGACGAGATAAAAGCTCTGATGGAAATATGGTCAGACAAAAATATGTCACAGCTGCTGGTAATGAATGAATTACAGTGAAGGTGAAAGGCATCACAAACAAAATACACATTTACGTGGCATGATTAGAAGGCGTGCCAGTTCAGAAGAAATGAATTTTTCATTGATATAAAGAAGTAGTTGCTCTTCTTGGAATTCTCATCAACATCAAAGATAAGAAGCAGAATATGTCATTCAAAATGTCTGGTTTATTTAATACACTGAATCGTGAAAGGAAAGTGTAGATATCCCAGTTGAACTGAATTGTTAATTGGACCAGGAATAAAGACACAATATTAGGTGTTAAAATAACTTTACCCTGCAACAGGCACATTAGAAAGTCTTTACTTGTAGATCTGTGGGAATATGTGCCAAACAAATCAAATACACACATCTTAAACTATTGTTATAGCTGACCTGATGACCTATGCCCAAACAATGTTGGATCCAAACATGTCAGCAGAGAAACCACAGATCTGCAACAAAAGGGAGAAACAGTAAAAACAAACAAGAAACTGAGTGTTCTTGATGGGTAAAGTCAAACTGAAGGTTATTCTCTCAGAGAGACCGTATTTAGTATGACAACATCAAAGAAGGGAAATACACGACTTTGTGTCTCTGAGCAGCTCTGGTAGACGTGATTTCTTATCTAAAATTTCTCTCATCTTGGTTTTATCAGCTGCTGGAGGACAAAGAAAGGACAGCAACATAGCATAAAAAGTTGGATTAGAAGAGGTCTTGGATCTAGTTTTAAAGATAAAAACAATATTTGTATTCATGTAAAAAAAAACATGACAGGAACACAATGAGCACAGTTCCAATCATGCTGATGCTGACCACAATTGCCATGCCAACAAACAAACCCTGAACCATGTGCAGCTTACCACTATTTGAAGCCCCACGAGGAATGTCTGAATTCATCAGCTCAGAGTACACGAGTCCAATTACAAGAGGGATGAGGGCTGCAGCAAGAGCAGCAAAGCCAATTATTAAAATTGTCGAGCCAATGTCCATGGTGTAGCTGGTCTGCTCAGCTGAAGGTAAGTCATTAGGGGAAAATGTTTTATCTACCTGTTTTGAGTCCCTTTTCTCATTCCCACATCTGCATACAATATATTCTGACCTTCGTTTCAAAACTGAAAATCTTTAACTGCCTGTTGCACAGCAAAATCATTTTGTCCTTCAATATATTTCATGGCTGTGTAATAAAACTACATATGGGTTGTTCAAATAACTCCCTTATATTCAAAGTTGAATATTGCACATAAATCTTTCAGTTCTGTCTTGTTTAAGACAACCAGTATAGTTGAGTTCCAGTGGAAACATTTTCAGACATACAGTATCTGGAAAAGTTTTTGCCTTTTTTTTAATCCTCTTGATGCCACGACAAACCCATTTATTTCAAACTGCTTTTGCTGCAGGGCGCCTTCTTACTGTGTGTATTTGGAAGAAAACATTATGAGGCTTCCCTAAGAAGGCTGACTGGAAACGCTTATATCTGAACTTTCACTGCTAATCTGTAGATGGCAGTGATAGCTTGGGTATAAATGGGCAGCAACTACTGAGATAACTCATATACTCATCTTTTGCAATATGTCTAAAAAACACATACTGTGGTATGAACAGAATTATGTTATGTAATGTCCTGTAAGTGAAATTGGATCATTTGAAAATATACAACCTTAGATGAGAATATTTAATAAAGCAATTACATTTCTGAACATTTCAGAAATTTCCAAAGTAAGGACAGCATCTGGACATGGGTTGTTCCAGAGTTTGCAGCAAAGCCCTCAAAGCCCATTAGCTTCCCCTAAGTAGCTCAGTCTAACACAAAGCAACCATTGTGAGGTTGCTCTTTAAAACCAGTTGCTGAAAAAGCCTTCAGTGACTCCTGGTAAGAACCACAGTGTCAAGGCCAAACATCGCAGATTGGAATTTTGTCTGAGGACCATTAATTCATATGGATTTTTTTTTTTTTTTTTAGCTATACATACATTTTTCTGCAAGTAAGACCGACAGCTCTGAAAGTGAGTGTGACCTATAAGTGTTTGAGATTCCACACTTATCAAACAGGAGTAACCAACTTCAAAAATACTGTTGCAACAAATTAGGCTTACATATCAAGATAGCACGATCGTTGCTTAAGCAGATAGAAATAGACAGAAAAAATGCCTGTATTTGTTAATAAAAATCTGAAAAGTGTGGTGTGTAGATTGGTCTCAAAAATATTTCTCCCTATTACAGTATTTCTTTCCAGATGTCTCAAATGAGTTGAATATTGAACAATGTACGTAAGCTTGAGTAAATACAATATAATTTTTCAAATGACTGAGAATTTTATTTATCAGGGAACAAAACTGTCCAAACTAACGTAATATGTGCAAATACATTAATAACCCAACTTAAATGAAGTCAGGAAAAAATAAGAAGCAAATTCACTGACATTTATCCATTTGGAAAATGTTACAAGACATTTCTGATTGTTTGAGACTCAAGTGAACCATCAAATTGTCCACAAATGGAGAAAGCATGGAACAGTGGTGAACCTTTCTGGCAGTGGCTGGTCTACTAATTTACTCCAATAACACATCAACAACTCATCCAGGGCAACCACAAAAATGTACAAGATTTTAAAAACTCCAGGTACATCAGCTCATCTTCCAGTGTAAAATGAACTGGAAGGTATATGGCATAAAACAAGCACAGCAATTCAAAAAAAATGGTGGCAGTGTGAAAATGTGGGACTGCTTTGCTGTTTCAGTAACTCGATGACTGGCCATGTGTGACTAAAGATTCAGGAATTCTACTTTCAATTTGATAATCCAAGTTTAGTGGGGGACTTACTTTTTTCACCTCGGTCCACTGTGATTTGAATAGGGATTGTTTTTCTGTTTTATAAATTATATTAATGAAAAACTGCATTTTGGATTCATTCAGGGTACTTTCTGCTTATAAAGGAAAGAGGCCAATACCTTCATCATGAGTATGATTATATAAAGTATACAGTCTTTCTTTCGACTGAACAGAACTTGTCTCTGAAGTGAAAGCTTCCAGATTTTTGGAATATGTTTCTTTCAGCTTTGCATATCTAGATTGTGAAACTTTAGTCCATTTTTCTTTGGAACAACTAAATGTAAAGACATCTGTGAACAGTTATTTTCATGTCTATTTAAGCCAGATTATAAATTGGATGTAGGTCTGGACTTTAATTAGTCCATTCTCACTCACAAATAGGCATTCATCTAAAGCACTTCAGTAAGGTTCTGGCATGTGGTCCTGCTAGAGGGTGAATCTCCAAGTCAGTGTTAGTCTTTTGTAGTTTCTCAGGTTTTCTTGCAGGTCTGCCCTGTATTTAGCTTCTCATGCTATCACCATGTGTCACCACAAGGATGTTGTGTTCAGAGTCATGTGCAATGTTACAACTAGAATTCTGCACATATGCCTTAGTCTTAGATTGTTTTCTTTTGACTTTCTGGTGGTCACTTGTCCATGAATGTCAGATTAGTGGAGTAAATGACAAATAGTTGAATTGTTGACAGATTCCATGGGACCATTTCTTATTTCTCAAATTGTTATCCACTTCTGCCTCTCAGTTGCCATATCTTTTTTAGGTTAGCAGTTGTGACGTACTCTTTCTATTTTTAGATGATGGAATGAACAGTACTCTGTCAGATGTTCAAAGCTTGGGTGGTAGTTTTAAAACCTAGCTCTGATTTACATCTATTCACAACACAATGCTTGATCTTTGCTAGTGTTCTCTGTCTATTATTTTGTCTGGCCATCACAGAACATATGTATGAGATCAAGTATCACACTAGTGGGTTTTATTCACTCATTAGTAGACTTCTGAAGGGAGTTTGTGGCACAGAAATTCGTCAAAGGATTTCAAATCAAAAACGAGATGGGAAAATGGGGTTTTTATTTATTTATTAATTTTTAAATAAGTATTTTCCTTCCACTTTACAGATAAGCGTCAACATAAGAGAACCGTAAAAAAAACCCCTCACTGCTTTCTAATGGGTATGTTTGTTTGGACGTCACTGATTCACTATTTGCTTGCTTAGTTGTTAAGCGTAATTAATTGGGGGCAGTTGATTGATTTATGGTGTAATTGCCCAGCTACTTTTCGGACATTGTCTAAAACTCCCTCAAACTTGTTTACCTAGCAAATCCTAAGTGATTTTTGTATTGTCTTACTGCTGTTGAGCGATTGCAACACTACTGTTATTCTGTTACTTATGCAATGAGGTTAAATTCAGGTCAACGGGATTACGAAGTTAAATTTTCCCAAAGCAGACTGAGCACCCACCTGGGACGCACAGGGGGTTACCGCTGGAGGGGGGAGCTGGACCACAGATTGAGAACCAGCGCTGCTGTAGACATATAAAGGGGGTGGAGAAGATGCAAGTACGCAACCAGTCGGGGCAGACGGGCACTGGAGCAAAATATTCATCCACACTTAACATGTCAATCAGGATTAATACCCTTACAATCCGCCCCTCTAGGTCCACCAGGACTTTCCACTTGTGAAAATAGCTCAAAGTCTAGGAAGAGGGGGTAATATATAAAGCAGGACAGGACAGGAACACAACACCAAAGACCGCGGCGGTTTCAGTAGCGCACAACACACTGCGTCGCTTGGATTTGTCTTTCACGCTTCTGCGTCTCACTCGGTGGCTGACAAGCAAAGATGAGTGATTACTCAGACTTTTCAAGAGCCTGATGCCCTTCGAGGATGTCAAGGCGCTCAAAACAAACGCACTTCTGGGTTTCATTATGTAACATCCCGCGTCCGATTTGCTCATGAAAAAGTTTCTGAGGCTGTAGATAAAAAAAAAAAATATATATATATATATATATACATATATATATATTTGCAGATATCTCCCGCGGCGCACTGTTTGGAGGACATTAGAGCTAGTCAGCGCATTACTTGTCTGCTGTCTGTGACCACTTTCCGAGATGGAGCTGAAAAGCGCATTTCGTATGCTTTTCTTCCCGATCCAAATGTTCTATCATATAGTCCGGGCAAGTTTGTTGTCGCTGTTGCCAAGCAGCAAGAAGGACTTAAGTAAGGAGGTGGTATTGATCACTGGTGGAGGTCGAGGAATTGGACGTCACCTGGCCATGGAGTTCGCCAAGCAAGGAGCCAAAAAGGTAAAATAATTAGACAACATAATGCATACATTTTGTCTTACTGTTTTTTTTTTTATTTTTGCAAGGTGGAGTTGGGGAATGGTTTGTGTGCAAAAGTTTTGCATAACTCCGTGAGCTATTCGCAGCCATAACAGATCAGTGACCTGTTATACTTTTTTTTTCTATTTGTGAAATTTCATCTCCTGGAAAATCTACCAGCATATCCACAGTAGAAGTTCATTCTGTTGCATGCATTATTGAAGCAGTTCCTGCAGATTAGAAAATGGCTTTGTAAGCATTTTTAATTTGTCTCTTGTGAGTTAAACCATGAGAGATGCATTAGAACAGTCCACTTTCAAATTACAGTAGTTTCCTATCCCTGAATATATATATATATATTCTACACATTTTAGTGACCTGTTGGAGGTCAACTTTGTCAGGGTCATGTTTATTATAAATTTATGTTTTTCAGTAGTAATGAAGCCCATTTTTGCCCTCTCAACTAAACACTCCTATCCTCTGTCAATCTTAACCAAGAGCTTCTGCTTGGATCTGAAATGCTTTGCAGACTGCTTTATGCTAAGGATAACAATCCACCAGTGGCTACTAATCTTGAAGATGAACATTGCACAGCCAAGTGCTTGAAAATTACTGTTGTCTCTTTAATAGGGTTGTGTTAATGGAGAAGCTCTTTTTGATTACCTCAGATGGTCGCCTTCATTACACATGGGTTAAAAATGTTGTAATTTCAACCCACATTGAGCAGACCAATTGAAAGTTGATGACTGTAACCATCTGTATATGTGTGACACAGGCATTGCAGCTCAAATTATCTTTTGAAACACAATTTTACCAGTTTGAAAACATTGCTGAAAGTTCATTGGCACATTAACTGTTTTCATGCATCTTTTGATGCCACATCCTAGGGGAATGAGCAAGAAGAAACCAACTGATTTAAAAAGCATTTCTTTGCAGCTGCACAACAAAGGATGTCACTATGCTTTTCAGCACCTCATTGTCGACTGTTATCAAGGTGTGAGGGCTTTGAAAACAACACCTTTGGTAATGTCTGTAACAATTGTTCTGTGGATAAAGAGATGCTAGAAGGAAATAGGCGGGCAATTATGGATATGGCTAACCTATGTGAACTTTGCACTCACCATAGGTGTCAGCCCCATTGTGACTGAAAGTCAAAAGTCCCTGATTTGCTTTTGCTCAGATCTTTGTTTGATGTAGGCTAAGATTAAAATCTTATAGCTTATAGATATATAGATTCTTCATTGGTAAATGAAGAATCTACCATTCTTCATTTACCAAAATGAAGAATGGTAGATTCAACTGTGAACAAGTTGACATATGTTGCATGTATTGCAAAGGGAAACTCATGTTTGCAAAGAAAGTATGTAGAAAAAGTTTTAAGAAAGTCAAAGTATAGACGCATTTAAAAGTACATTTCTTCAAATATCCTTTTTGAAACCAACTTTAGAAAGAAAAATAGTTGTCAACAACACAAGTAAACCTTCATGTGGAAGGTGAACCAAAGCAATACACAGACAACAGGTTTGTGTGGTTGTGCTTATGTTGTGCTTGAGGCGGGAAGCACACCACTCCCAGCTGGGTATTGCCCTGCAACTGACCTTGCTGTCTCTGCAGTAATTAGACAGCGGCAGGCGACTGCCTCCTGAACTCCTGCTGCCCCCTCTGTGTGCCGCCTCTCTGCTGGCTCATACAATGGGTGTGAAAAGGAGGGCTCATACCCACCCATACATTGAGACTTGGGAGATAAAGTATCACTGTAATTCAGCTGAAGCAACTCAGTACACAGAGTTGTGCCTCAGTCTGTATCGAGTGACATGCTCTATCTCTGTCAAGAATTTCTTTCAAGCTCTACCACATTAATTTGTTGATTAGAGAGCTTTTACTTGATTCGTGTGTTGACATTATGTCTTGTTAGGCATGCCTTGTTGGAGCAATCAGCGGTTTACCACCAAAGTACACTGCCTTTGCAAGAACAATTATAAACAGTTTTCTATTCAGATGTCAATTTGGCCAATGTGTGCTTGCTCTGATTGTCCTCTGTGCTTTGACGGGTGATAAACTGATAAATTAAATAATGTTTTAACAGGAGAACACGGTTTTAAGTGCCGAGTTTTAATGAGAACTGTCAACTTTATTTGTCTGGCTCAAATCCTATTAAAAGCTTTAAATTATTTATCAAGACCTGTCTTCCTTCAGTGATTACTTAAATGGCCTTGCAAATGAAGCAAACAAACAAAACCCCAATCAAACGAGAGCTGTTTTCAGAAGGAGGAAAACTCCTGATTGCCAACAGTTATGATAAGGAATTGAAGAGCACATTGAAGAATGTAGTCGCTGGTCCCCCTAAACTATATTGCTTAAATATTTGTTTATGATAATCTACCATGTTCACCATTAACCAGAACACTACCAAAGAGAATCATAATGTGAAAAGACTGGATCTGAAGATTTTCCATTGTTTTCTGACAATACTGTATTTGGTTCTGTTCCATTTGAGTTTATTTATTCAGCACTAATTCATAACAAATGCCATCTCAAGGTACTTTACAAGGCAATTAGATCCCATCTACATGCAGAACTACAGTATATGATCAATTATTCCAATCATATGGAATTATTAAAACTTAATTACATACTTTCAGGTTCAATCATATAATACAAAGCAGTACATTTCAAATTATAATACCAGTTGGCAAAATATTAACTAAGACACCTTAGTTGATTGTATAGAGTCACTGATTTTGATTCGCCTCTACAAATAGCAAATCTCCAGATTGTGCAGTCATATATTTAGAACACCAACACTGTAAAAAAAATCCAGTTTCTGCAAAATTCTCAAATATAACTTTTGTAATGACATATTTTAGAGTCATATCTCAAAGTCAATGTAAATTCCTTCATACCAACTGAGTAAATGGGTGTTTACAAATAAACATTGGCAAAATAATACGAGATTCCAGACTGAACATTGGGCCAAGAAGCAGCCTTGCTGACTACACGCTTCCTGACTTAAATATGCAAGATCACTTTACTGTGGATATTTTTGCCCAGTGCTATTCTCACAGTCATGGGCAACCAGCCAAAGCCTGCACTGACATCCTCAGCTCTTCACACACACATTGTCTTCGGACTCCCTTACCAGCAATGACAAGGCTCATCTGCCCAACAAGCTGTGTAATCTCTCTGAGAATTTGTATTTGAGAGATGAGGATGGCTGACCCCGTGATTTCATTACCTTTCCCTGACCCCAAAGACTGACAGATCTAATTGCCCAATCACTGGGTCCCCCTCCTTCCCATCCCCAGCCAACACCAAGTTCCCTGCTCAAATGACTAGCGTTCATTTAGTGTACGGGTGGATGAAGAGACAGTTCATTCACAGCAACCTCGAAGCCTTTAATCTTGTACGAAGACTATTTGTTTGAGTAAAAATGGCCTCTTTGTTCTATCAATGAAAAGAGCAACATGTCTTATTGCCAAAAAGTTGCATAAAAGATGTCATGTTCAGTCAAAGACTGACTATAACAAATAAAGAATAAGTAAATCCCCTTTTTACCCTCTCACATAATATACAGTACACATAAGAGTGCACTTAATTAGTTTGTGTTGTGCTCAGTTTCTTTGCAGAACCTCTCTTTATTTGTCTCTAACCTTTAAAAATCTTGCTGCTTATCAGGTGATCCTTTGGGGCAGAACAGAGAAGTGTTTAAAAGAGACAGCTGAAGAAATCTCCCTCTCTGGATCAGAATGCTGCTACTTTGTATGTGATGTGGCCAATCGGGACGAAGTGTACAAACAAGCCAAAGTGGTGAGAGAAAAGGTAAACTGTCCTAAGTGTTGTAAAGCTACAAGCAGAGGCAATTCCATCTACCTTTTAAACATCTTCTTGCTTTCCAGCATTTCATTTCAATTTTAATGTCCATGGTATCTTGTTCTTTTTTATCCAAGGTTGGAGATGTTACAATATTAGTGAACAATGCAGCTGTAGTGCATGGTAAAAGTTTTATGGACAGCGATGACGATGCTCTTCTGAAAACTCAACATATCAACACCTTGGGACAGTTCTGGGTAAGCATTTCACAAGTCAAAGCAGAGATTGTTTGCCTGCAGAATTAGGGGAATTCCTTCTGGTGGATTATCCTTACTTTTATGTTTTGATTATAGTATGAAAGTGTATGCAGAAGGCACCCCGGACATGTCAGTCATGACTGCTATTATGGCAGGTGAAGTGAGGAATTTCCAAATTGCCTCACATCGGAGGAGTTTTGAAACTCTCGGCATTTTTTTCTGTATTAAGATCAAAGGACCTTGTCATAAGGAGACATAAATAGAATTATCAGCTAAATGTAATGGGAAATATAATATGTAATGACACTGCAGACGTCTTCTTCCATTCTTTCTCTCTTTTTATGTTAATGCTTTAGACAACAAAAGCTTTCCTGCCTCGAATGCTGGAACTACAACACGGCCATGTAGTGTGCATTAACTCCATCCTGTCCCAGTCCCCAATCCCTGGGGCCATAGACTATTGCACCTCTAAAGCCTCATCACTGGCTTTCATGGAGAGTTTGACACTTGGCTTATTGGACTGTCCCGGTGTCGGCTGCACCACTGTGCTTCCTTTCCACACCAACACAGAGATGTTTCGGGGTATGAGAGTCAGGTTGGTAGACACTCGAAGCTCTGAATCTATATAACCAGATAAAAAAGTTATTCATTTAATAAGATTGCTCCATTTATCTCCAAATCTTAAATGTATTATTTTCTAGGTTTCCTCAGCTCTTTCCACCACTTAAGCCTGAAGTAGTTGCCCAGAAGACCGTTGATGCTGTCAGAACTGACAAGGTCTTCCTTTACTTGCCCTGGACAATGCACGCCCTTGTTATACTTAAAAGGTAAAACAAATTCTCTTTTCATATTTTCTGTTCTTTTCATTTGATCTGGGCTTTTTAAAAACATTTTCACCTTAATTTATGCCTTTTATTGAACACTTTGTCCCTTGTCTCTCCAAACCCTCCAGCTTCATGCCACAAGTTGCCCTTGAGGAAATCCATAGGTTCTCTGGGAGTTATACCTGCATGAATACATTCAAAGGAAGGACATAAATCTGGATTGCACACATCTCAAGAGACTTTGTGTTGAAATAAAGGGAATATGGACCTTAAAGCAATCAAAGATGGAGGATTTCTTTTGAAATCGAAGATGAACACTTAAGGAACATAAAAAGTTGCTGCTTCTGCACGTAGAAGTAAGCGGTAAACTACATGAAACACCTCCCTGTGTGTACATGTATAAAGCAGAATCTATGCATAATTCTATACAAGCTGTTATTCTGGGAAGGTTTTTGTGACACATTTGCTATTTTTACTATTTTAAAATCCTTTTTATTGGGTCTAAAGGAAAACAAAGTAATAAAACTGAGTTTTAGAAATAAAATGTATTTTATGTTTAAAATGAAAATGGCTAAACACCAAGTATCCACACAGTATTATATGACTGGGTTGTGACTCTCGAAGTGTGATGGCAGTTGAATTTATTCTGAGCACAAGGCAGTGTCAAAGATGTCGAAAACATAAAACATTCTCTTGTGAGGCGCATGAGGCTTGCTCTTGTTTGGTCTCAGCTTTCAGAAAACATTGCAGGTATGCAAGGTAATGTAATTCTCAATGAAAAATAATGAACCCAAATCAGATCAGTTTGGCCCTCCACATGTGGGTAAAATGGTTTTGCACAAAATTCAATTAATATGGACAGGCAGTGAGACCACTGAAGTTATTGCACCCAGCAGTTATCATGAGGCTTTTATTATCCAATAAAAATAAATTTTATTTATTTAAGGGGAAGATGATAATATATCAAATTCGATTTAACCAGTTTGACTCGTACCCAGACAATGTTAAGATGTCTGGAAATATGGCACATTTGTGTTTGTAGATCAAACAGACCCCCAGAGGCATATATAATAAAAGAATGGAACAATGTGGGTTCTCTTTTGCATATGAATCAGAGCACATTCAAATACTGTAATACAAAACACGTGGAAAGAAGAATAACACAATAGATGAGATTTGACTCACAATTAAATTCACAATTGCCTTTTTAATCAACATGGGTTTTTTTCAAACTGAAGAATAAAATTAGGAGTTGAGCTTGGTAGATCAATCAACACTCTTCAGTCTTAAAGTTAAACAGAGCCTGCATGTTCTATAAATCTGTATGGGTCTTGGAATTAAACATTGCATTGACTCACAAGTGCCTTAAACCACATTTGAGTAAATGACCATTGATTCTATCTAAGGAGGCTGTGAAATACGGAGCCAGTAAACAATTTAACTCCAGCATGTTAGATGAATACTTTGACATTTTGGTAAACGTGCTGATTAACTTCCATGCCTAAGGTTATAAGTGAATATCAATACTGCTCTCATGTTTCTCACATAACTGAGAAGTTAATTAGCTCACTGTAGCATTGTGGGGGTGGGATCTGTGCTAACCTGGCCTTTTCCAGAGGGAAATAATCTGCCTACTGAAAGTGATATTGATTACTTTATCTAAATCTTAGCAAGATAATGTTAGAAGCCAACTGTATCGTCCTACTTTCTTAATTAATTTGCATTGAGGGCAAAATACCATCTCAAGCACTTCACTGTGTCCTGGCAGACAGGCTTGGGGGAAGGCCCAGAAATAATAAGTTTGATTTATTTTCTGCTCTCTCAAGATTTCATGTCACTCATTTTAGTCAACTTGGCATTTACTGCAAACAAAATTTTAAGCAAGTAGCGATCACCATTTGTTTTTTATTTGTTTACACTGAAGGTATTTTCATTGTAGATGTAAAATGGAGTTAAGTTCCCTTTCTTTAGTTACACCAACACCCAAAAGGGAAAACCATTTAAATTAATGAGCTTCATTACGTTTTATGGTTTCCATTTTCTTTTACATCAGAACTAAAACAAAGTAAATCTGATTTTGTTAATATTTGATGAGATGATTATACGATATTCTTTACTAAGAATATCTTTAAAAAAATATATATTAAGAGTAAGCTGCACCTTTTTTAATGAATTTTGTTGAGCTCAGGTTTTTTTAAAACTGAAAGTCTTTTTCTGCCATCTTCATAACTTATTCTTAAAAAACCCACAAACTATCAAAACTAAACACCATATGATGATAAATCTGCTAGATGTTATGTGCGTTACATATGTGCATCGTATTTCTGAGAACTGCTGGCATGAGTTTTTCATAATAAAGTTTGTTGACAAACATATTTACAGACTTTTCACATTTTGTTGTATTGCAACCAGAAACTACAGTATATTGTGTGGGCTCATTTTGTGATGAGCCCACACAAAATAGTGCATAATTCTGTAGAAATTATGCAAAGTATTAAGCTTCCTTGGATCAATAGATTTTACATTCTCTGCTTGCCATTTGCAGCTCTTTTCAGATATGTTTCTACTTGCTTTTCCCAGGTATAGAGTGACACTTTTTCCATTCTTCCTTGAAAAACAACTCAAGTCAACTCTAATCAAATTGGATGCAGAGCAATCTTGAAATTTAGCTTGTCTTGCTTCATATTACCAGTCAGATTTATATTTGGACTTTGACCAGACCATTATAACATTTTAAATTGCTTCAGTCTAATCATTCCATTGTCACTCTGGAAACATGATTAAAGTCATCCTGTTGGAATGTGAAGCTCTGTCCCAACTCTAAGCCTTTTGCAACCTTTGACAGGATTTCTTTTAAGATTGTCCTGTGCTTTTCTCCCTCCTATTTCATATCAACTCTGATCAGCTTATCTGTGCCACTGAAAGGAAGCATCCCCACAGCATGTCACTGCCACTATGTTTCATGGTGTTTGTACTTTGTCCCACACTTACATTTAGGGCAAGATGTTTTATGCTGATGTCATTTGTCTGCTAAATGACTTGTGGTTTGTGGCAAACTGAAGATGGAACTTCTTCTGGCTTTTCAACATCCTGTCAGTAGGTTCCCCTACATGAGCTACGCATGCTAACCACTTGCAGTTCAAGTGGTTAGCATTACTTGGCTGGTTTGCAGCTTTTGTATTTTTGGATGCTGGATTAAAGATAGCTTTGTTTACATGATTAAAGCTTGAGATATTTATTTGATAACCTAATGCTGCTTTAAACTCATCCTTAACTTTAGCCATGTCCTGTTTAGTGTGTTCCTTTGGTCTTCATGACGTTGTTAGTTCATTAATATCTTCAACTAACCTCCAAGGCTAGCATAGCTGTATTTGTACTGAGATTGAATCTCACAAAGATTTATCTATCGACTAACTAGTTGACGTCTCCAAGTAATGCGTTGCACAAGATTTGTATTTATAAAAAAATATGGAATGACATCACTTTCTTTCATCTTCAAAGTTTTTCATTTTCAATTTTCTTGGTCTGTTATAGATAGTCCCAACAAAACCATATGTAAACTTGTGGTTGTAATGTGACAAAATGTGAAAAAAATAATAATAAAAAAAAAATATATATATATATATATATATATATATATATATATATATAAATTATATCAAAAATAGATGGAATTAAAATACTAAGATATTCCTTAGGTTACCATAAAGATTGCAAGCAAGCTTTCTTTTCACTAATTTGTATGTTCTGATTTTTGTTCTTCTTACATTCAGGGAAAATTGACCAGAGCACAGCTTAGGGCTAATTCATCAAACATGCCTACTCTATGCAGCGTGGTTAACCATAAAGCAAATAGTATGTAAATAAAATAGTTGATACACACACATGTGGTATAACAAATGCAGATTCATGTATTCTGACATAACAGCAGTTTTTTTTTTTGGTTCTCTGAAATAAACACAGACAGAGCACACTCTTCAAAACAATTATTCAACTTCTACTGCAAGAGAAATGAAAGGGAATGGTGGCCACAGCTTCAATCACAAGGAGAGACACCCCATGTCTGAACTCAAGTCAGAGTGTTTTTAAACACTGGGAGAGTGCTTGGCCTTTGGCTGCCAGACAAGGCTCATAAACAATCATTTGAATCCTGGTGAACCATAGATGCCCTCCTGTGCTCATGATAGGGCCTCTCATAGTGATCAGTAAGTGACCCACACAAGCTTAGATGGAAAGGGAACAGGGGAAAGAAGGCACTGCTGAGAATGAATCCGAACCTCCTTCTAGGGGCCTGTTTCTCATTCTCTCCATGGGCTGTTGCGAAAGCAGTGGGAGAAGCAGCATGTTGGGATGGAACTAGGTCGAGGAGGCATGTTGTGCACGTATGCTGGAAAAGGAGGGCTAAAATGGCTGGAAATCTCCCGGGACAAGTTCAGTGCAGGGTTAGCCAAAAAACAGAATAAATCAAAGTGGAGCTTGGAAAGTCTTTTCCCTTTTGAGCACTGTCAGCTCAACGGTTACTGACCAAGTGCAGGTGGAAGCGGTGGGTTTTAGGATGGATCACAAGAGAAGACATATGTGACTTTAGTTGTCCCAGCTGTGACTACATTCCCAGGTGTCTGTTAATTTTCATTGTGGAATTGTACTCTGGGTGACCTGTATAGGATACATCCTGCCTCTCACCCTATGATAACTGAGACACTCAACCAGCCCCCTGTCCTCCACTTCCCTGAGGAGGATTAAGTGAATTGTAGATTGATGGATAGGTGACATACTCTAGACTTAGAAGATTTTGGAAATATTTGTTTTCTCTTTGAGTGGCAGGATAGAAAAGCTGTACAGTTAACTTCATGCTCACTTTCAATACTGATTTGAAATAACTTAGCCCTCAATGTTTATAAGTATGAATTTTTCCATACTGAACATTTACTATTAAATTCCATAGACATTTCCTCTTCTGTACTTTAAAGCAACAAAGTTTTTTCTTTCTATATGCAGGCCAAGCATGTAAAATCCCAATGCTGGGACTTGGAGAGTCAGTCTTCAACGATCCATTAAATGTATTTTAGAATCCCAGATCTGTAGACCATTTGACTTGCTCCGCAGTGATGCTGAACGCATGTGAAACCTCAGCCAGTCCCAGATTCTGTCATTATTCGCATCACATACACTTGCAGATTCAGTGACATTGGTTTTCTTTGGAGACATTTCTCTGTGACTTTGAAGCTTTGGCTCTGCTATATGCACTACATCTACTTCACTACAAATTTTCTTTGTTTCTATTGCTAAAACATAGGAAATGTTCATTCTTTTTCAAATTCTACACAATATGTGTCACATATGCAGTAACATTCCTGAGAAATTCCTTCCGCTTTGCTCTAACACACTCAAGACAAGAGCTATCAGATATGTGAGCAGCAGACTATTACCTGCAATAAACCCCATAAGGTCTGTGCGCTTTGTGAACACAACCTTAAGTGGATACCTAAATGAGAATGTAGCAAGGGGCAACAAAGAGGTAGCAGAGTTCAGTGAAGTAATATTTGTTACAAGACCTTTTCCGCTTTCTCTGAACAATGCCTTGGTCCTCTCTTCAGTTTGCTGTTGGGGTTCATCCATCACTGAGTAGGTACTATGATAAAAAGCCTCAGCCCTAACCCACAGCAAGGAGCCAGGCATGACGCCTCAGTTGACCTGTCAAACTGTAAGAGTTATTATACACAGTAGTGTTAAAGGTTAAAGGGAGCAGCAAACTCGGAGGGTGTCAGTCCTCCAAAACACATTCAGGGACTCCATATGAATACACAAAATAGGCTGCAACCCACGAATGAATGATTAGTTGTGTGAAGTAGTTTGTTTAGATGGTCTTTTTGAGCTTCTGATGTATTGTTGGAAGATCTCTGTGCACAGTAGCTGTTTTCAGGGTACACTCTTAAAGATATTGCTTACAGCAAATAAACAAAAAAAGACTAGTAAAGAATATTGTCCCAGGTAATAACTGCAACAATTTCAAAATACCTCAAGAAATGTTAGCTCAGGTGATTTTTTTTAAAGAATGGAGCTTTTTAAAGCTAGATTTAAATCTGAAGCAAAATTCCAAGCCATGACTTTCTATATGTTTCTATATAAGCAGTGCTCTGTGAGATATTGAAAGCTTGGAGCATTTTCACATTACAAGTTACCTTAACCCCTGGGGTTAAAATATCTATTATATGTACCAGTCGATAAATTATCACAGTGAACACCTGCTTAATGGTGTGAAAATTAGTTGGAAATTTAAATCACACCAATACAACAACATTTTAAAAAAATCACAAATACAGTATTTAGTGCTGTTGTGAAATAGCAAAGGAAAAAAACAAAAAAATGGCCCAACAGGAGGATTCAACCTGTTACAATGTTCTTTTCATAAGACAATTTGCCATTTTAAAGGTGAATGTTCTATAGATTTTATTATGCGATATACCACAAATCTCGAAAGCAGAGTGAAAGAAAAAGCAGAGAAGAAGCATTTTAATTGCTTGTCTTCCTGGGTGCCTATAGAACATAAAAATATGCCTGGGGGACATGACTCTCTACTGTGAAACCACGAGTCTCTGTTTCACATGTGGTTTCCAGTGTTCTGCTTTTGAACACTGACAGTTAACAGGGAGAAAGTGGGAGGTAAGAGCTGAGGGACAAACAAAGCAAAGTAAGGCCTCCTTTTCACTGCGAGCAGAAGGCAAACACTCAAAGGGGAAGGGTGTGGGAGGGTGAAACACAGTTCACTTTGCACGGACGGGCTCAAGATATTTATAAAGCCCACCAGGCATCACGTCAGGAGAGCTCTTTTGAAAAATGTTGTTCCCAGATGCACCACTTCAACCAGACTTATTTATTACAGTCCACCTTCTTCACAGATTACACAACATTCACATGTGTGAACTTTTTGGTCTGATGTCTTACCAGCAGGCCGCTTTACTCAAGGTGAATCAGATGTGGGTCAGATAGAGGGCACTAGTCTCTTATCTCTCTAAACTGAACATCAGAACAGATCTGAAAAGCTTAGACAACCATTTTCCTACAGCTCTGATATTGTCAATACCCAGGGAGTCATAAGAGTTAAAGACTCCAAGTAAGTTCCACTGGTTTAATTTAAATATGAAGAACTTTCTCATTGCTTAAATATAATTGTTGAGGAACTTTTTTTAACTTGCTGAGCTAAGAACCTCTCAGTCCCTTACATAGCAATATTACAGAAAGACCTTCCTTAGCCTGCATACAAGTCATGTGATCAGCGCTTGCGGTCTCTGTGAACTACACCTGAACTTAGCTAAATGGAAACAGACCAAACACACAGTGTGCGTCAGGATGAAAGCATCCCTCTGGAGGGCTGTAACCATAGGTTTGGAAAAGAGGATGTGGCTTGTGAAGCAGGACAAGGGAGCTGGAAAGCACTGTTTTCAAAGAGGTGGATCAGCTTGATGTTTGCACGTCTTAGCAAAAAGAAAAAAAGAAAAGAAAATCATATTTAAAGTGTAACTCAACTTTTAATTATTAAGAGATAATATTGGTACCCTCCTATTGCAAACCTCTAAATCCCCCCACAACTCTTTGTCCTCAACTTTCTCTGGATATCTTACAACAAGTTTCTTGCAATAGTTTTGCTTTGTGTTTTTCCCCATTCCTCCTGACACAGCTGGTGTACCTGGGTTTGTGAACAGTTTTGCTAACACAGGCCTTCTCCACTCACCCCTTAAGTACTCTATAGGATTCAAATCAGGGCTTCATCATGCCAAAACGATGAAATTCTTTTCCATAAGCCATTTTGTAACTAAATTGTGTATCATGGACACTGCCATTTGGAATAACTATTTGAGACCATTCTTTAACTTCCTGAACAATATCTTCAAATGCTGCTTCAATATATGATCTATCATCTGCATAATGTTAATTGGTTATGATATCATCTGATTGGGAAATGCACCTGATGTTTGAACAGATGACTGTGTCACCTTTAAGTGTCTGGAAATCGTACCAAAGAAAACTACAGACCTCTGGAGGTCAATAGTACTCTTCCTAATATCTTTGCATATTTCTTTTGATTTTTCCGAGATGTTGCACAAGCAAGCAGTGTGTTTGTTGTACTTTGTTAAAATACATCTACACATGTTATTCCATTTAACTCAAATGTTGCAATTTCACTGATCAGAAATGTATGAACCAATGACATTCTCATGTTGGCTTTCCAAAACTGAGTAAAGGCATTGTAATGGCAATTGCATTTTTCTGGAAAGTAATTAAAAAATATGTAAAAAAGCCATCTTTCATATCATTCAGGTGTTTGGCAAAATAAGATAATACAATCATCCAGAAACAGGATAAAAGACTTGTTTGATTTACATCAAGTGCCAGTCCATGAGAATAGTAAAGGCTATGTGTCTTTTTATAAAGTGTATGTAAAGAAAGGCATCCTACTGTACATATTTATATATTTAAAAACAAAAACATTCACTAAAAGTGTAAGTCAAAAAGAAATGAAAATCCCAAAGACACAAAACAAAAAGGTTTCCAATATACGACTTTTCACCTAACCAAAGGATTGTTTTTTGAGTTTATGATGCACATATACATTTTCTAAGTGCTTTGAAAGCCCAAGAGACTCCAAGACAAAGTAAGAAAAATGAGAAGTGGAAAGGTAGGAAACAAGCAGAATGTATTTGTGCCTGTCACACAGAAGCCAAGAAGAGTAATTGCCTTCTCAACACCTCAGGGGTGAAAGGTTAGCTGGGAATGTGGGGGGCAGTTGTGCAGCCTGCTGTAATTAGCCTGCAATTGAACAAATAAGTCTTCCACCAGATCCCAGTGAGCATGTCTGGTTTAGACCATTGATGCCCTTAAATGATAATATAGCAGCCTTTTGGAGAACCATCTTACACAACAGCTAGTTTAAAAAAAAATGGGCATATATACTGTCTCTTGCTTGAACTATTGTATGAGATTTGTTTTGCATAACATTATCTAACTCACCCAGACAGTCACACAGTTGCAATTGATTAAATATTTCTTTGAATTATTCTATGAAGTACCATTAATTTGGATAGGAGCATGTGGGGTTAATTTGGTTAAAAGTAAGATTTGTAAAATGATTAATGTGCAACAATTTAAAAAAAAAACTGCCCCCATGAGACATGCCTGGGTTAGGTATATTCTGAAGTATTTTATCAACATATGGATAGCTGCATAGCAACCTGTTTTCAATTCTCCCAAAGCCCGAAGCAGCAATTTTGCAGCTCTTTCCATTGTTTTTCTTGAACCATATAAGGAGAAAGAACAAAAAGAAACATACATCTCTAGTTTGATTAGACCAGGTTTTGTATAACAGAATGATCAGAGCTACACTCCCCCTTTCCAGCCACTGCTCTGCTGCTGGGCTTGGATGAGCCAGACTGGACTGAGATTGAACTGGGCCGAGGAATTCTCCACATCTGGCTTGTATCTGCAGCTTACGGTCATTTGGATGCAGTCAATAGTTTCCAGTAGATCCACAAAGACTGAATTGTTCTAGGTTTGGGTCTTGTCTGCCTTGCTTTAAGAAGGTGTGGTGCTCTGGCGCCTGACTGCCACAGCTGGGGCTGTCTGTCAAACCTTCATGTGACACAAGACACTGTTATCCCCAATGTTAGAAGTGGAAGACAGATTGGGTCTCTGGCGAGGCTTTGAGGAAATCTGAGAGTTTGCATTTAAGTCTCAATCTCAATTGGTGAATGAAAAACAGACTTTGATCAAAAAGTTTGTTTTCCACAGCTTTTAAGTGCATCACTTGAAGGAAAGAAATCAATAGGCAGAACTCTTTCAGAGACTACAAACACTTGCCTCAGTCAACTAAACCACACTCTGGTCCCTTTCCTCCCCCACCAAGGTCCCACACTACACTGCAAGTTTGACAATTGGGTTCAACACCAGGTCAAGCTCTTGGTTTGACAATGGGCCAACCAGTCTTCAATGGGAGTAAAGCAGACAGCTTTCCCACAAAGAGCTCAGTAACACAGAAGAGATTCTGGCTTCATGGCCTCTTCTATTTAAACCACACTAACTGGAGTTAAAGAAAAAATCTTCTTCAGTGTTCTACAACCTGACTGTTGCTGATTTTACTTTTGCTGGCTTTGGATATGAACAGTTAAAAATTCAGCTATCTGTTTCTCTTTGAATGATAGTTAGAAGTTGTCCTATTGTTTGCACAGTGTATGAACAGAAAGTGTGAAGCCCTCAATATTCATAGAAGTCACAAGTTTTGAGATTGTGAGATTTTTATTTAACATTTTTGTCCTACAATGGCATCTGTTTGTTGCTTTTTATTCTAATCTTAGTCTGTGAACAAGTTTTATAATGCAGGTTTTTCATGTTTCTGTGTGTATGCTGGTGTATGGCAGGCGAGCGCTGACTGAGGGACATGGATCTTGCACACTGAGTGTGTGAACTCTGGCTGAACCCCTGGGTGTACTGTTTCAGGCACGCTCTGACAACCTCGCCCCAATGACCCGGCTCGCGACTGCACAGTTCACAGGGAGGTCTTCTACTCACGCACTGCAACTCCCTCCTCCCACTACCACCCATTCTCCCTCCCGTTCTTCCCTCATCCCCTATCTGCTTCCCCTGCACCCTGCTTCACCTCTCTGTTCTGCCCTCCCTCTTCTCTTAACTTTTTTCAATCTTTTCCTTCGCCATGTGTTTTTTTCCACACAACCTCTCCTACTTTCGATTCTCTCTATATCTGTTTCTATCACACTGTTGTCAACAAGACAGAAACTGTCTGCTGGCATCTTGGAGAAACAGCCTCAGCAGACCTGCCAAAGTAGACAAAATCTTTTTAAATACTCAAGCACTTTAACATCTTTATCAGCGTGGGGAACAAGTTTCTATTGTGGATAAACTTTTCTTGACACAGATAGCATAGTTTCCAAGACAGCATCATCAATCTTGACATGAACCTTTTAAAAAGAAAGAGAAATAAAAAGCTTTCAGTGACAAGAACTTATTTGAAACAGGTGATGGTTGCAAAAAAATCTAACTGAATTTACAGCTGGACCTTCAATTCAGTTCTTATGTCAAAATTTTATATCAATCTTCATTCCCCATTTTAAATGTGTCACAATTCAGAACTGGGAGTGATGTCACAATTAATTTAACTGCAGTCTATTAACAGTGAAGGTATCCAGAATGTATTCACAGTATTCACTTCTTATAACACTTTGTTATGGTACAGCCTTACTCCAAAATTTACTAAATTAATTTCTTTTCTTAAAATTCTATACACAAAAATCTAACAAAGAAATGGTGGGAAAAAGTTTATTAAAGTTTATTAAAAATAGAAGCCAAGAAATCCCATTTGTGTTCATATACACAGTCAAACTCCAAGCCTCAAGAGCCAGTGTCCTGAGACTTTAGTCTGCTTCAGCACACCTAGCTCCAACATGAGCTCGTTCGCAGAGGTCTGTAGGACTTGACTGCATTCTAGTGAGACAATTTCACAATTTTATTCAAATGTGTAGGACAAGGACATCTAGAAGTTGTATGACTCTGGTCTTTGTGGAATATAGTTTGAGACCACTGATCTAAAAGCACAGTGGGCTCAGGGTTGATAATTCCTGATCTAAATCATTCTGTTGTAACCCTGACTGTATGTTTAGTGTTTGTGTCCTTCTGGCAGTTGAATGTCCACCTCAGTTTCAAGTTTTTGTGCAGCCTCAAACAGGTTTTCTTCCAGGAATTTCACATGCTTAGCTCAAAACATCTTCCCATAAACTCTAACTAGAATCCCTCTCCTGTGTGAGGAAAGAAATTCCTTCAGCATGAATCCACTACAACCATATTTTACCTTGGGAATGATGTGTTGTGTGAGTAACACACAGCGTTTTATATGAAGTCCAAAAAGCTTAATTTTAGTCTCACTTGACCAGACAGTGCTCCCTACACATTTTGTACTAACTAGAGAGAGGAATTTTAATTGATTCTTTTTAACGTTGTTTTTCCTGCCACACTTTAGATTTGTGATATGTGACTAATAGATAATGAACAGATTCATCCACCTTAGCTGTAGATCTGTGCAGCACCGCCAGATTTACAATGGAGCTCATGGCTGCTTGGCTGATTAATGCTCAGCTCTCACGGTCTGTCAATTTAGTTGGGTGACCTTATCTTGAATGTCTGCCCCTGTATTTGGGTTGTTACTTATGAATTAAAGCCGAAATTCTTCCTTCCACCTTTTTGCATGGTAATATGTGGGTTTACCTTTTGTGGTTGTAATATTCCATAATTTGATTAGGTTTAAGGAGTGTGATTACATTTGCAAGATACTCTGCAGATGTACTTCACCCGTGTTCCATATTTAATAAAGAATACATATGTTAGACTTAGCTTTTATTTGACACTGACATTGTGTACTGGCAGGTTAATGAGTACTAATAAACATGGTCTCTATTTGAGCACCAAATAAAGACACATGATGAATGCTTCTTTAACATTTCTGGCTCAGTTTCTTCTTCTGTTTACTCTAGGAAACCTAGAACGTGTCAGTTATCTCTTACATATTTAATCTGAAAATATCACCAAATATCACCAGTGGTCTCAAAATCTCTTTTTGTATCACTGTTTTGATCCTGTTTAATTTACTCAAACATTACTGAAATAATTACAGATTTTAATCAATAGTTTTTATAGTTATCGGTCTTGTTTCCATTTAAACTCCCACTTACAGGTTCTCCAGTATCCTGTTTCTTGTCTCTGTCTCACCACCTTTTTGTTGTTTTTCTTCTGCAGCTCCTCACATAATCCCTTGTTCCTGAGTATATAGCCCAGGTGAGTACTTGTCTTGTTTTTTCCATTTTTGTTTGGAAATATTTTTAAGTCTTCCTGAGCTCGTCCTCTATGACTTTTTTAACTCCTGATTACTCAAGACTTTTTTATTCTTTTTGTTTATTGTTGATGATCATGGAGATTGTGTGTTTCTGTTATGTGTGTTATCTTCTGCAATACAAGACTGTAACATAGTGAAATGCTAAAAAAATGCCTAATCATGCTAGAGTACATCTGAGATGAATTATTAGCATTGTTTGTCAATATTCTTTCAAGTTAGTACAAAGTGGGGAAGAGTTGGTGCACCACTTTAAATATGACCGTGTCTTGTTTAACATCAGTGTAAAAAATAAAGTTGCTTTAATTGCTGTTCCTATGTTTTACTTCTATCTTTTGGTGTTAGTTTTTTCTGATGTATATTTTTTAGAACTTTCAGATGCTATATTAGTGTCTCTGTTTCTGTTAGGCTGTATTAAAACATGTTCATATAGCAGGACACCTGATGAAAACAAGCACTTCATAACACTAAAGGACATTCCATGTTTATCATACTCTCTCATGTGCCATGTCACAGATCTTCAAATCTCTCACTGTTGATCACCCCACCAGTCATGTCATTAACTGCCTGCCAACCTTTCTCTAACCCCTGGTACAAGCTTTACTCTTGACATTATGGGAGGGACCACTTATCCACTCAAAGGGCCCATGCTGTGCTGCCTATGCAAACTGCCTGATTAGTTGGCCACCCCTGACTTGCTGTTTGGTATTTGATAGATTGTCCTTCATTTGTCTTTTTTTCTTTAGACCTTTGCATGTTTCCACTTCATCTTCACAGACAGCACATCAAGCAGTTTTCTATTTGTTTAGTCAGCTGTTGATAAAACCAGTCAAGAAGACATGCAAATAAAATCTTCATGTGTTGTATTTAGAGAATAGCAATCTATTACTGTTTTCTCTAATCTGTCTTGACTACATAGTTTGGCTTTTTAATTGCAGTGCTGTCAGTGTCCTATTAGGGCAATAACACAAGCTTGTCCAGAGACACTAAGGGATCAGAGCTTTCAAAAACATGCCTTCATCTGACTGTCAGAAAAATATTTATTGGGAAAGGTGCCTTTTTTCACCCTCCCATCCTCAGAATGACCTCTGTTTACCTAGGGCATGCCCCCGTTACTTACACACCGTGCAGAACTCCTGCTGGAAATGGGTTTGTATTACAGGGCCCCTGGGGGCTCGCAGCAGGGACTGGAGGCCGTCAAGAGCAGGCCCCTTTAGCCACGGACAGCTCCTCCGCTCTCGCAGAGTCAGCAAGGGAAAGACCTGAACTTGGGATGACCCCATCAAGCAAAGTCCCCAATGGGTTCATCTACAGGCCACAGCTCCGGATCCCCTCACCCCTAAATTTTCCTGCACTTCTATTTTTTTTTTTTTTTTTTGAGGCATGTTTTTCCAACCAGGCCGATATATTTTCCAGAGAAGTATCAGTGTCTCTATCCTCCCCACGGCCCCCTCTACACCACTTCCTGCTTATCTTCTCCTTTCTTTTCTCCTAGCACCATCACCCCATCAGCCTTCTCCTTTGAAGAGTCATTTAGTTAACAAGTTTTACTCCTCTCGCAAAGATAAGCAAGACCTCTAAAGTTTATTGTACCTTAATATTATTGTTCTTTTTTATGAACGCCACTCAAATGTGTTAGGAGTTCTGTCATTTCATGGTTTCTTTCTTTTTTCAGATTTTTCTTGACAAATATAATTTTACATGGTTGATTAAACTATCAGAATTTATATAATTACATACAGAAAGCATTAATTTGAACATGATGTGGGATTAAATTGTGTATCTTTTCCACAAAAATAATACTGACTTTATTTACTATGTTATGTTCACTCAAGTTTTGGTAATTTTCCCTGAGACATTTTGAAGAAATAAACTTTTAGGACATTTGCTACAGCAGGAAGCACTTACTCATGTCCTTGGCCCCAATATGACAGTAACTCCATAAAGGGCCTAAGGTACTTTTACCTCCCTAACCTTTTCACATTTTGTCAAGTCACATCAACAACTTTGCATGTATTTTATCGGGATCCTACTAGATTTACCAATATAAAGTTGTATCTAATTTTGATGTGGAAATGAAAGTCTATGTGATTTTACATTTATACATTTACCTATACACAATTATTCTTGAAGAGTTGTGTGGGTGTGTATGTGTGTGGGGGGTTGAGAGGCTCTCCCCAGTGGTAATTGAGGCTACATCTTGGATAGTTTACCAGTCCATAACAGGTTTTAAATGTAATTTATTTATTTTTCTTTTTTTACAGGAATTAATCTGAAAAGTGTGGCATGGAGATATGTTTAGTACCCAAATTCAATACTTTGCATTACCATATTTCACTGCAATACAGCATGCATAAGTCTACTAGATTTTTACTCTTTCTTTAAATGTTTTATTGGTCCTAGTGGCCTTTATTTGAGAGTGGTTAGACAGGAGGTAAGGAGAGACTCAAAGGTCATCAGGGCAGGACTCGAACCTGTGGCGTCCACTTTGAGAAGTAAGGTCTTTATATGTGGTTTGTGCTTTTACCCCAGGGCCACCACAGCACCCATTTTCACTTCTTGCAACAAATTCTTGACAAAATAGCTCAAATTTTGTCAAATTGAAAGTAGGAAGCATGCAAACATCCTCAACTTTTTAGCTACATCAAATTCCCAAAGGTATTTTGGTCTGAATATTCAATGTGCTATTTGAACACAAGAAAATGCTTTCATCTAAACCATTCTTTTCTAGCTCAGGATGTATGTTTTGGCCAGATGCCTTCATTGGTTTATACAGTGGAGCAACTGTGGCTCTGTGGGTAAAATAGCTGTCTTGTGATTGGAAGGTTGTAGGTTTGATTTCAGCTTCTTTCTATCACTGGGCAAGGCACTTAACCCATCAGCCTTCTCCTTTGAAGTCATTTAGTTAACAAGTTTTACTCCTCTCACAAAGATAAGCAAGATCTATAAAGTTTATTGTCCCTTAATATGATTGTTCTTTTTTATGAACACCACTCAAATGTTGTTTCATCTAAACCACATATGCAAGTTGCCTACCAATCTGCATATTGGTGCATAAATGTGTGTGTGAATGGGTGAATGTGACTTTAACGTAAAGCACTTTGAGAGGTCAAAATTATTGGAAAAGCCCTATTTAAGTTCAATCCATTTACCATTTACATGGTGGATGTTTCTGTTGATTGGTCTGTTACAACCTCCAACAGGTATTCTCTTTGTTTCTACACCCCTCTGTACTCCTCCATCCATCCATCCATCCATCCATTTTCTGTGCACCCTTGTCCCTAGTGAGGTCAGAGGGGTGCTGGTCCCTATCTCCAGCGAACATTTTGGGCGAGAGGCGGGGTTCACCCTGGACAGGACGCCAGTCAGTCGCAGGGCAACACAGAGACAGACATGCACACACTCACTCCTAGGGAGAATTCAGAGAGACCAATTGACCTAACAGTCATGTTTTTTGACTGTGGGAGGAAGCCGGAGTACCCGGAGAGAACCCATGCATGCACAGGGAGAACATGCAAACTCCATGCAGAAAAACCCCAGGCCAGGAATCGAATCCAGGCAACAAGGCAAGGCAACAGTTCTACCAACTGCGCCACTATACAGCCCTCTCTCTACTCCCATCAACTGTAATTTCCTTCCCTGTTCCTGCTGGAGAAAATCATCTCAAATTATGCTGATACCACCATCATGTTTCACCACAAAACTGGTGCATACACTGTGATGATTGCAGCAACTTCAAACTAATGGCTTCTGTGTCTGATGACTTTTTTAAAAAAAATATGTCATTCTTTCTGGCACTTGTCCATAGGGGTGATATCTATGGGCTGCATGATTAATAGTTCCCCTCTCAGCTGATTCTCTTACTTTAGCTGTAGATATCTTCAGTAAGTCCAGAGTTCCTATGGTACTCTTGGCTGCTTTTCTGATTAATGTTCTCCTTGTCAGGAATGTCAGTTTAACAGGACAGTCATATATTCATTGGTTTGCAGCTGTGCAATATCCTTTTCATTTTTGGATGACGAATTATATAGTGCTTTGTGAGATGGCCACAGTTCGACAAATGTTTCATAATGTATCCCTGCTGTAACCACTTCCATATCTTCAGCTGCAAAAACTACATCACTTCAAAAACCCTAAGGCTTCTAAACAACTTACTGTCCTCTCCATTATTGCACATTGAGATTATGTCCATAAACACCGATCATACTTGTCAGATTCTTGACAAGGAAAAGACCTGACAGAGTCCAAACTGCACTGGGAACAAGCCCAACAAGCCCTGCTACCCCATATTCCTGTAGCACTAAATTGCTCCTCCCGAATCGAGTTTCAGTGAGAGTCTTCTCTTTGATACCATAGAGCAAGCTTTACTCAGGAGGTTAAAAAGTAATAAACTTTGGATTGTTGGAACACAGTCTCTTGTCCCATTTCTTAAAAATTGGAACCATCACACCTGTCTCCTAGGTCACTGGTGCTGTCCTAATCCTCCATGCGACAATGAAGTGTATCATCCAGACTGTCCAAACTCTTAAGCATCTGATGCCAAACATCATTCACACCTAGATCCCTTTTTTAATTACCTCTGCAATATGCCCTGTTGATGGAATCAGCCTGTCCCCAAAGAAGAACCAAACCCCACAGTCCTCCTTCAGCCTGATTTCTTCCATCACCATGGCCCATTCAAATCGAATGTACTCATGCTCCCTCAAGGCATAACATACATAGTTTTTGGAAGTGTTAGTTGAAGATTATCTAACTCTTATGCCAACTCTTCCCAGTTCACACTGTTAGTTTGGTCTACCAGGATGGTCTGGTAGCCTTCTTTGCTACAGGATCCAACTCACTATGAGGTGATGTCCAAGCCATAATGCCATAGGCCCAATGATAAAATAAAATGTGTTCTTGAAATGTATTCCAAGGTTGCCTGTTATTAACTGTACTTTTAAATCACCATTTGCTTGAACATGGTATTTGTTATGGACATACCAGAAGTCCAAAAGAAAAACGCTGCTTAGACTCATCTTTGGGAGGGCATTCTTTACACATTACACATGACAATGAGGGCTGTTTTTTTTTTGGAGCTTCAGCTCCCGGTAGAGAGTTGCATGGCAAACAAACCAAGGGAGACAGATTAGACCAAGAGTGGTTCAATGATTATGATGAAAAGGCAGAGCACAAGAAGATGCAAACCTTGCCCAGATGAAAGATACCAGGCCATTCTGCTGGAGCCATACATCTAGGAGGAACCTATCGGACAATCACTTGATGTTCAACTTTCAGGTTTGGCCAAACTCATCCCAAGGAAGCCGTTGGAAGTTCCATCTATTGGGGCTCCACTACTTGCAACGAAAAATGGTAAGATCTAGTTTCATGCAAGCTGGTTGGCAGGCAGAGGCCTTGGCATGGTAATTCCTAGTAGCATGATCTCACTTGTGGTTAAGGACCAAAGCTAATGTGAGAGGATGAGTGATACCAGCTACATACACCTAAGCACTTTCTCCTTCTCCACAGATATTGGTGTACATATTTTGCAAACAGAAATTTTATTTTTATGTTTAACAATAAAAATGAAGTGCCACCACATAGATTATTTGTACATGTATCAAACTAATCAGCTAATTTGAATTGTTTTCATCATATTTGGACTAGTAATTAATGTAATTAAGACAAAATGAAATAGCTGGGTGTCACTGCAAACAACATCTTCAAAGCAATGACAACAGCTCATGCACACTCACGGCCCACCCACTTTCCCACATTCCTGCCCATATTCATGTCTACAATAGTGAGGAACATCTGTTAATGGAGACTCAACTTTGGAAGAGCCAAACCAGACATTAACTGGCCAAAGTGAGACTTGACAATGGAAAAGGAGCTTTAGACATAGGTACCAAAGTCCTGGAGAAGGGCTGGATTCTCTCCTACTTGGAGATACTCAAAAGTCTCCAGCTGATTGCCTTGATTTTGGAGTTCTACCATGTGTGCCAGATGATCACCTCTTTGAGGTCTCAGGTTGCAAGAGTGACTGTTTTCTGTCCTTAAGCATGGAACATCACTTTAGATTATCGGGCCTTCTTGGAGTTTCTGTCCCTTGTGCAAAAAGTGCCATCTAGAAATTCTGCTGTGTTCCTGGGGGACTTTAATGGTCTTGTGGGCAATGATGGTGTCACTTGGAGGATAGATTTTACCAATTGGCAATTTCTTATTGTCAATATACTGTGTGTGTTGAGGAAGATTAGATAATCATTGCACTGAACAGGAATAAAGTGGATTGTAAATTTAATCAAATTAAGATGACGTTTGTTGTGAATGTATGCTATGTAACTGCACTGACATAAACAGAAACAGATTTCATGGTCAAATGGACTGCAGTTCCGTTACTTATCAGTTTCAGTTTGCAAAGGTCAAAAGCGGTAATGGGTGTAGAATTGGTCTATTATGCTGTTTGTCTCTTAGACAACTATGTGGATAAGTCACCAAGTCAGTAAGTCAATGTCACAGAGAAATGAAATCATTTCTTCCTGACCTAACTCTAAACTACTGCTCAGGCTCTAACTTCGCTAGACCTTTCCCATTTAGCTTGAGTGCTTCTGTGAGCTCAGAGGAGAGCTGCTGGCAGGCAACCAGACATCAGCAGTGGTAATATAAAGGCTTAAAGACAGACAGGACTCCAGAGGCTCTGGCAAGCCTTCCCTCATGTATTTTGCCTAATAAAGTCCATTACACTCAATATCCTCACCTTAGTTGTCTACCATTTATGACACCATTGAGGGGGCCTGGTGGATTTATGGTTATTAAAATGTCCCCCAGAAAATTGGATTTCTATTAAATGCTAAGGGAAGGAATTTTAACAAGCTAATCTGTTGGCAGGGTCTTCTCAGTTTTCTACTTGAAAGGTGAAAAAGTGAAGGTAAGAAAGTGAAAGCTTGTCTGTAGCTTACATAACATTTCACATGGTACCTAGTAATATTAGTTTAAACTCAAATCATAAATTCACAATGAAAATTAGTTAGACAGTAAACACCCTATCCGCAAACAGCACCACCAAGAACAAGCATATTGAGATTGTCACAGCCACGTAGAAAAATTATGCCTTTGCACCCTCTTGTGGTGCCCATATATAAATACATTTTTTGTAAGAATAAGAAATTGTTTGTTAAATTATTTAAATTATCTATGTAAAATGTATGTACCTTGATATTAATTGATATTGGTTCACTCAGAAGAATTTATTCAAATGTTGGAAAGAAATTTGGAAAGATAAAAAAAACAACTTAATTTTAGAGCTCGATTAAACTGGGTGCTTTATCATTTATTTGGAAAAAGCAGTAACCTCTATTCAAAGATAAAGTTCAGGAAGCAAAATAAAAAACCCTGTGATTAAGCTGTCTGGAAAATGTTCAGAACCACTCGATTAACAATAGCTGGGAGGCTATTTTTACAGCTGTTTACAGTTTGAGCTTTCATTACAAAACGAATTTCATTCAACATCTGCTTGCTTCAGTGAACAGGAAAATACAGCTTTGTAGGCTGTCCTTTAGTTGTCATTGTGCACTCTTACAGAAATCGTTTCTAGAATTTATGGCATGAAAGAGCTGCCTTTTTTTTTCTTAATTTCATAAGTGATGACTAATGACTAATTTCAAAGTAATGACTAGCTTTGAGAACACAAATATGTGGGGAGGTAGGGTGAAATAGCACGTTTTACAGCTCATATTGCAGTGCCAGTGAAGCTCAAATAAAACTAAAATGCATTTTTGACCTAAATTGAATAAATCATCACTACATTTAAAGATATATTCCAACAAATGCATAATAAGCTACATTTTATTTTGATAAAAATATTAAAACAATTTATTTTTGTGAGTCTTAGTAACTGTTACACATGAAGAGTTCAAAAGGTTTTTGAAAAAAATAGTAACATTTCCAAACTTGTTTATTCCAAATTTGCCTCAGTCATATAGATAGATTTAATTTCAAGTGGATTTCAGCAAAGTTAAAGGGCACATTGGAAAAAGTAAGGTTTGCAATCTGCTGTGGCATAATAAATGTTTTGATAGGATACACAGTTAAAAATACACACAATAGTGTCCTCAACTGGTTCGAGAAGGACTTGCAGTGGACCGAAAACATTCCAGTCAAAAATTTGATCCAAAGACAGCTTTCAAGTGAAGGGAAAGCCCAGTTATATTTCCGCAATCTTTGCTGCAGAAAAACTACAGAATCTCCATAGTATTCAGCTTACCCTTTTTTTTCTTCTATGCTTTTAGCTACATTCATTATTATCCAAGTGTCTTTTAACATGGAAGTCTGCCCTTGTTTAGGTCATGCTGTCTCTCTTATTTAATGAGAGAGAAACATTAAATAATGTCTCTCTCATTATTAATAAGCTGCAGACTTAAATAAGTTTGCAGCTTATTTAATAAGCTGAAGACTAGTCCCAAGATGTCATGGTACATACATAAAGAATCAGCAATTATAACATTTTGTATCACAGACTCTGTCCAATATTCAGTCAGTGTTACTTTCTAGAATTCAGTTTGCATTGCTTTCCTCTTCTCTTCAGCCTCAGAAAGCTGCTGCAGAAAGTTTACAACAGTTTTAAAACTCAAATATATAATAAAGTTCAAAAAACAATTTTAGTCTTTTAATAAGTTACTTGTTACACTTGTGACTAACACTGACTGCAGTCACTCTAATAAACATAAGGTGCCAAGGTGTAGAGAAAATAATACTGCTACACAGCAAGAGTGACAGTTGTGGTTACTTGAATAAAATGTAACTACATAGCATTTTTTGAGAAGTTTTGGTTGTTTGATGTATATTTTGCACGTTGTCTGTGACTGTTGCAAGTGGGGAAAGACCTTTCAGTAAACTAAAACTAATAATAAAAAATTCAAGCAACCTATTTGCTGTATTGTATGCGGACTGTTGCATGTGAAATTCACGAGCAGTAAATATTATGCTAGTATCAGTATTGGACCAAAGACAGCAAGGCAGTAGCAAGCCTTTAAAATTGTGACGTTTTATATGGATCAGATAGTCTCAAGACATGAATGGGGGGCCCAATTAAATCTTTTGTCATGGGGCCCGGGATTCCTGTCGGAGGCCCTGGCAGTGTCAGAACTACTCCAAGAAATTAAGCTATAGCTCAGAATGGAGTTAGCCTTACAAGGCCTGAAAGATCTTACAGATTAGTTGTTTCAATGCTTTTCTTTAATTATTATTTCTTTCTACATTTCTTTCAGTTCTTTGAAGTGAAGCAGTAATTACAACCTCCAGCAGTGTCTTATCATCCTGGGGCCTGTAGTGAAGAAGGAGCCACCTGCCTGCTTCACAGAAGTCCTGTAAAGATCATGTATTTAGATTTACAGAGTGATCAACGCAATGTTGCCTTAAGTGCAACTTAAAAAAATATGCCTTGTCAATGGTCTGAATATTTTTTTAAAGTCTATACAGACTACAGTTTGTACAATTTAAAATGTATCTGAGTCTCACAGGAGCTTAACATTTCTCTTTATTCTGTACATGTCAGAATCCCAGATGGAGTGGGATTTAAAATGCAATATAAAGGCTGCAACGAGAGAGAAGCAAACAGATTACAGGGACAGAGCAGATTATATGACTTGAAGAAACTTAGGTGCTTTAATGTTTGCAGCCAGATTACGTTGCAGTCTTCAAGTCTGAGGAAGAAGTTTCTTTTTAAAACCACTTTCTTGTTTTGCAGCAGGGTGGCTCATTAGCACAGATGTCCGCACAGACATGGCTGTGGTTTGACTAGACCTTTTAATTAGCTCATGTCCCAGTGCAAGACGTACATGAAGAGAATTTATGTATATAGAAGGCAGTAATGTGCCCCATTTCAGCTAGTTAAGGGTTTTTCTGTTATTCCCCACAACAAAGGGACTGACAAATTTGGTTACTATCAAATGGGTTCCAAAAGAAATGAATAACTGCCGTATTCAGAATTCAAAGCCTTCAGAATACATGATAGTGTAATTTTCTTTATACCCATAGAAATACCTGAAGCCTCAGTGTATCACTTTGATTTCAGAAATTTAATTCAGATTGACTAATTACCATTAAAAAGTCTTTATGTGTGTCATGTGAACCAATGCTGTAATGAAAAAATCATAAAGAAGACATGCTCCCCCATGCCCAAACCGTCACACACACTTTTTTATTGTTTCTATTACGAAAGTCATAAAATTCTACAACCTCTGCTTGCACTTAATAAAGAATCATTGTTATTATTTTTTATGACAACTGTTTTTTTCCAGGTAGTAGTTATCACAAAACTCCATAAGTATACAATGTGCTCCTTTAAAATGCCTCTCCAGGTTAGACATATCTTAATGCTGCCATTGTTTTAGTATAGATGCTCATCAGTATATTCTGCAGATTAGATGCAATGACAATGATTTGTCACCAGATGGCAGTCCATGACTATCTCCATTAAATAACTAAATATAATTTACCACCTATGATTGTGCAATAAAACACATATGTAGGTTAAATCAGGGACAAGCTTAGAAGTTTAAATCTATACACAAGAATTTAGACAATATTTTTGTTATTCTTTCTGTTAGCTAAAACAAACAAACAAACAAACAAACAAACAAACAAAAATATCTTATGACTCTCCAAGTTGAAATTACTTGTAATATTTTTTTTATTAATTATAACACAACTTTTCATCTATTTGGATCTTGCTAATTTTGGCCATGACCTTTACAAATTTGGTTTTCAAAAAAGCAATCTAAATGATTATTTTCAGATAGATAAAAAATATATTTGGCTATTCTGGTAAATAACATAATGGTTTTTATTATTAATTAATTTTTTTTCTCTCTGAACATTGAATCCTCCTGGGTGCTTTTGTGATTATCGCTCTTCTAATTAACGCTTAGTTGGGGGACGACTTATGTGTTGCAATATGTCAAAATGAGAATAAAAAATAAAAATATTAGGGGTATTAATATTTTTGCAAGAAACAGTAAATGTGGATATTCTTTTCTTGAGTGCTGCAGAAGTCTGATGCTTTGGTTTATGTTACAAAAAAACAATTGGCATTGCGAGTGATAAAACTTAAAGTAGTGGAAGAAAACCCTATCAGTCTCAATCAATTTCTAAGATGTGAAACTAATCAGTTTGTCTGTGTGAAGGATGTGTTCTTTGAGAATCCTAAATGGGTCAATTTATGATTGTGCTCACAGGTATAGTGAGTGTGTTGATCCATCCAATGTCTCTTTCCTTAGAGTAAATTATTTATACATTTTAATTTAAATTAAAATATTTGAAATAAATAAAAGCCAGACAAAACTTTCTGCTAAATATTATTTTTAATGAGTTTATACTATTGCTTTAGTAGAGTCAGCAGGGCCGATTTTTTTTGTGCAGTGCAGCACTCTTACTTCAGATGTAATACCTTTTGACAAAGTGTTCTGCCTGATGAAGCACGACTGAAGACCTCTCAAATCTCTCTTTAAGCATTCCATAAAGTCATACTCTAACACAGCTTTGGATCTGTTGTTGGAGTGTCAATGGATTTTTATTACAAGGACATAATATGCATCTAATTAGTAAAGTGAATCCGTGAGCTCAGGCAGGATTCTTTGTCACAGCAAGTAGATCAGTTTCTCTGCCAGATGAAATCATTAAGTGTAATTTCTCAGGTGGCGCTTGTTAATGTTAATACAGCAATTACTAGAAAGCACCTTGTTTTCCCACCCTAACAACTTACTAAAGAAGTTGTCATTTTTAGTTCTGAGCCAATTGAATTTTAGTGTGATGTATCATTTCTCACCCTGTATCTGTAGTAGTGATTAGTTAACTTCTTTGTATTAAAAATATTTAAGAAATGAATAATCTAGCGACAAATATTTGCAACCCAATTTTCCAGTGTCTAAGTATTTCTTGAAGGTCTTGAATCAATTGCTCTTTTACATCAGAGCTTTTTAAGACACATAAATTCACTGATGCTATCCTAAACTTATATAACAAATTGAAGAATTTCCTTTATATAAATATTATTTTTGAACAATTAATCATATTATCCTTAGTAAAAAAATATTTATTTTTATTCCTGTGTGGTAAGAAAATTTATAGAATTCTTGCACACTACAGGACCAGGATTATGTGTGGTTAGAGTGATGTGGAATTTATCTCAACTGTGACTCAATCATGGAGCATTTTAGAAAAAAAATAATCATGGTGGGAAAAAAATACAGATTGAATATCATAAGTGGGTAAGATGAGCTACAGAGTACATGATATTGAGTTCAAATAAAAATGTTTGTTTAAAAAAATATATATACTTTTTTATTTTTTGGCACATCCATCATTCCATATATTCCAAGCTTGCTGTTAAATCAATGATGTATTTTGATTAAAAGCATGTGCTCAAAGGAGAAAATGGTATTCAGATTTGTTCTCTAATTAGCAGAGATGGGTCAGGATTAAAGGCAGGGAATGCCAAGAGCTGTTGCTTTGCTGTTTATTTATGCATGTATGCCACAAGAGACATGAATAAATGATGAAATAAGCATGTAATACATCATTATCAAAATGGTGGCTAGTAAAACACAAGTAAGAGAGTCATTTAGGGGCAGTTTTGTGTGTTTCACTTTGGGAGAATGTTTTGTTTTTCAATGTGCTCATTTGTGCACGAAAGTGAGAAAAGTACTTATATCTGTCATGTCCCGTGTAAAAATCATAAATAGAGGCCTTTGTTCATGGTGACAACCTGTCTGTTCCTGAAAGGCATCAAGTCATCTTTGCTTTAGAATAACTGGCAGTGATTGCTGACCATGCAAGCACTGTCTCACAGTTACTGGTCACAATTAAATGAACAATGCTCCAAAAGCATTGACAATCAAAGAATGTGAACTTGAGAATTTACCTTTTTTTAAGCAGATGAAAGCAGCATGAGTCATAACATTTCTTTGTTTTTGTTATAGATCTCATTCTCAACATTCCTGCGTTCAAAGGGAAAAACATTAAATTGTTTAATTAAGATCACATTAACAACCCAACTTAATAATCCTAAATTCACAGTAACCTTGCTCCAACTCATTGTAGTTTTCTTGTCAACTCTGTAAAAAAAATAAATAAAAAATCTTATCCCTCCAATAAAAGTGATACATAGTTTCCCCCATAGTACTTCAATCCCTCTCTTTGCTTAGGTAAGCTAAACAGATGTGGACTTCCCTCAAAGTCCCCCATCAACTCTACGCCCCCTCTCACATAAACTAATCCGAACCATGACTGTGATAGCAGAGTGCCATCTGCTATGCTCGAACGCTCTTTGAGATGGGCAGAGCTCCACATCTGGACTACTGCCTGGCCATCCTGTTTTCTACTTATTATCCTCTCTATATACAGTCCCCACCACTCACTCAGAATGCAACAAGGATTTAAAAGCTCATCAGGCTTTATAGTCTTAATAAATCAGCATCACAGTCAGGGATACACCAGATGTTAATATAATGTAATGTGTGCAGCTATTTAGAAAGAAAATCAAAATTGAGATCTTATAAAATTAAATAATTTATTGTTTTACATTCACATTTACCATGGTTTTTCTTTTATCAGCTTTTGATCAGGGGTTAAAGTGGAGTTTTGTTCAATATAAAGACTTGCTTCTACGATTAAGATACAATTACAAGTGTGCATATATCTGTTTTTCCTTACCCACTAACTTGAACACTACAGTACAGTGTCACCAAATATTAACATTGTAACAATGTAAATTGAACTGTATTAAATGTAAACAATGAATAGAATTCACTGTTTACAATGAGAAAACAAATGTGATGACCTGTATTTATCACATTTGATGAATACAGTTCATCAAATGTGGTTTTTAGTGATAAATAATAATGGGTGTTGGAAAAGGTTGATACATGTTCTGGTTTTATTTTACAACATCAAAGTCAGGTTGCCTCAGAAAAGATCTAAAAACTTACTGATTAAAAACAGGAGATGTTGCAGTTAAACCACTATTAATTGTCAAAAGATTATTCATTTATATTTCGTCACAGATTCCTGTTGAAACATCTTGAAAGATATCATCAAGTTAAATTTGGATTCTCTGCACACGCACATTTAATATTCAATAGAAACAATTTTGCAAAAACAAAAAAATGTATTTCCAAAGTGTTCTACCAGCTGCCACTATAATAAATGACTTAATAATTTGAAATTAAATGAACACTGATTTCCAACACTTTAGATCTGATGAGTTACAGTTATCACCATGTGGTGATCAGAGGGCTAACCACTGATGATCTGTACTCAGTGCTGTAAATTAGATATTCAGTTTGGTGCCAGAAATGACAGTCCAGCAAATTAGTTTTAAAACTAACAATCTGTAACTGCTAAGGGATGCCATATCAAGAAATAATAGACATACCCCTGGAGTAATTAGTATATATCCAGACAAGAGTGCATTGACAGGTAGTAGATGTTTGCATATAATCATGATAGGCATAAACATCATGTTAAATTAAAGACATTTTTGGACATTTTTTAAATTGAAATGATTATAAAACAAACAACTTTAAAGTTAGAAAACAAGAACGGTGAAAAGAAGTTAGATTTAATAATGGATTTAATCTAATCTACACAGTCATAATTATTCATACAGGCACAGATTTATACACCCACTAATGTTTGGTTAACCCATTTGGCTCTTAGGAACTTGAACCGAAACCATATCATTGTTTGAAACCAAAACCAAGTTCTTGGCAAATGCTTTACGTTTCTTATATTCAGAATTTCTAAAGCTCTTTCAAATTGGCTGGTTTTGTGGCAAAAAAATGGAAATGCACAATCAACGGATTTTCAATAGAATTTATGTCAGGGCCAATCCGGAACCTAAATCTTGTCCTGTTCTTTCAATTTCAAAAGTGTTTTTTATGTGCTTAGGCTTGTTGTTCAGTTAAAACACTTCTCTGTTGTCATGTATCAAAATACCAACTCAAACTCAACCATAAGAGGAATTGGCTAGAGTAATCAGGAACAATCCGAAAATAAACAAGATACAGGCCCATCATAAACTGAAAACTTCTGAAACAATCGGCTCTCACTTAATAGTGGAGGGACCTATTTTTCAAACTTTGGTAAATTTAATGCCCCCAAAGCTTTATTAGGTGATGTTACTAATAAAATGGAGTGATTTATTTGTTTGATGTACAAAAAATCTATTGACTCTACTCCATTTTAGCACCATCAAGGATATATTGGAGAAGTCTATTGAGACAGATATTGATTGAGTCATTAATCTGAATTACCACCTCTAGACACACAGAAGATACATGTCCGACAACCAAATGGATGCTTTAGACTTCACTACTTGTAGATCTTCCATCTGCATGCATTCTTCTTTGGTCCGTATTTACTAATATGTACACAGACAATGTAAAGACAAGATTGCAGAAAAAAAGACGCATGAGGGAAGGCATTGTTTTATCTATCAACAAACAATGATATAATGGAAAAGGTGGCTTAAAAGGCAGGAGGGATCTGCTGTTTCTATATGGAAAATGCAATAGATAGTTGATTACAATCCCATCAGACCAAAGAGTTTGCCTTGACATTTAGGTTGTAATGAAAGAGGATATTTCAGTAAGTGCAGGTGTGAGCCTTTCTCACTCTTTGTTTTTGGATGTATTTCTTACTTACTTTTTGTGGGTTTTGTGTTTTTCACTAAGCCCAATCCATCTACAAACTCCAAGTAGGTTACATAGACAAGTGTAAAAATTATAATAAATCGCTAGTTAATTTTGCAAATGCTGTTTATTTTCTTCACCTTTACAAAAATTCCTTGCAAAGGTAACAAATGAAAACTAACCACCGAAAACAGATTTTACAGATCCCCGTTTTAAGCATTAAGCATTTCTGAAGCTGAATTCATAAATAACAGAAAATATAAGAATAAACTGAGCAGCATTGCTTTTCAGGTTCATATAGGACAGGAGTGCCCAAATCCAGTCACTGAGAGCTCCACTCCAGCACAGCTGAATTAAATGACTCCTTAGCATATCATTCATTTCTGCACATGGCTGGCAAACTGCCATTGATTTGACTCTGATGTGTTAGACAAAATAGATAATAGCGCTGGACTGGACTGGGGATATAAGTAATCTTTATCCACATATATTTACAGTAAAGCCTCTGATCGATTTCTTAAGCCAAGCATCATAACTGCCTGTATTTTACCATGTACAGGTAAAGATGGAAATATGTTTTACTGGACGGTAGAAGTGTGTGATACTACATATTTAGGTATCAATCCAATACCAAATAAATGCAGGACCCTTCTGATTTTCATGTTTTTGTGTTTATTCCTTTGAATTATTTTGGTCAAACCTAGGACAGAATTTGGACAAAGTTTACCTACAAATACAAAAATTAGCATTTGAGATCAAACCAAAACCAAATCTTTGTGAGATAGAGTTGAAAAACTGTAAAATAAAATTTCAAGAATGAATCTGAAACTAAAGAGTCGATCATGCCACGCTAGTATCGATCCATTACTGACACCGACATGGTATTTATCCATCCATCCATCCATTTTCTGTTCACCCTTGTCCCTAATGGGGTCGGGAGGGGTGCTGGTGCCCATCTCCAGCTACGTTCCGGGCGAGAGGCGGGGTACACCCTGGACAGGTCGCCAGTCTGTCGCAGGGCAACACAGAGACATACAGGACAAACAACCATGCACACACACACTCACACCTAGGGAGAATTTAGAGAAACCAATTAACCTGACAGTCATGTTTTTGGACTGTGGGAGGAAGCCGGAGTACCCGGAGAGAACCCACGCATGCACAGGGAGAACATGCAAACTCCATGCAGAAAGACCCTGGCCGGGAATCGAACCCAGGACCTTCTTGCTGCAAGGCAACAGTGCTACCAACTGCGCCACTGTGCAGCCCTCATGGTATTTATATTATTGATATTTTGGATCGATTCGCCCACATCTACTACAATTGAACTGGAAGGCAGTCACTACTTGCACCACATATAAATGTAGTTTTTTGCAAAAAACTTTATTTATGTGGCAAATATTGATTTCATTTGGTCATGAGGGAGTCAGTATATGAGATTAAAAGATCCATTTCATCCTCCCATTTTGTGCTTGCAGCTAACCCGTTCTTCATTCAATTTTAATGTGTTTACCCCACCAGATGAATTTCTCCAAACACACATCTGTCAGAGTGATGACAATCACCAACTGATCCCCAGTGGGTGATTGCAGTAACACCCATTCCCCTTCAACACCCTGTTCATATGGGAAATATGTGATGTCATTTGGCTCTAAAAAAAATTACCAACTTTAGACAGTCAATCATGAGTCATAGAGACATCTAATTTCAGAATGCAAATTTTTAAGAAACTCACTCAGACATAGTTGATAAAAACAGAATAATACAACCACCAAAAAAACTGCATATAATTTTTAAATTAATTCTCCTGTCAACATTAGCTTTACAACAGGCAGTATGCTTTATTTTCTTGGAGAATACATTTTGAGGATAACTGGCTCTGCCAAACCGCCAGACTGTCTCTTTAGATGCAGTGAATGAACACTTTTACGGGGACACGCACTGATGCTCATGACTGCCCACAGCTGTACTGTCCCTGATTCACCTCAAGCATTCTTTGTTTTAAATGACATTTCAAAGGGACAAAGAATTGTGTTTTTTTATGCAAATCTTTACCCCTCTATGTAAAGATCAAAGAATATCAGAATGCAGTTTTCTGATTTGAAATGATAAGCGTAACAGCATCAAGATCAATGACATTGTAAAAAGCAAAAATGGTACACTTTATTGCATAAGTGCCTAAATCCAGTCTTCAATCACAAGGCAACTGTGGTATGATTTTTTATTTTTTTCCTTTACCAACATATCTCAATCACATGAATGATATGATGATGAGACAATTCAACCATTTGATTCAGGTGTGTTGGGGCAAGGACACATCCAGAGGTTACAGAATGCTCTCAAGAACTTTATTTGAGTCTCTCCTCCTTTGATGGAAACTATAAAGTTGTTAAGTACAGCACTTGATGTATAACTATTGGTAATTGAAGAAATACATTTTTTGAAAAAGAGTGTCTTCTTTACTTTTGTTTGGTTAAGAAATTGATTTGTTTGGGTGTTTTTCAAAAAAGATCAATCTCAAACTTAAAATAATAAAAACTAACAAAACACTAATACACTAAAGAGATCAATATAAGACTTGTGTGCATTTACTCCTTAGTTCTTTATTTCAAAATCTACATTGTGTAATTCTTTCCAGAATTCCCCACTTCTCTAAACACAATTAAATGTTCTGTTTTTAGTTACTCACACACATTGGGACATTAGCTGTTGGCCCTTTTGGTCTTTGAAATTGGACACCAATGCTGCTCATTCATTCAAAGCTTCCTGTCTAGGTGTTGGTTTACTTTCCTTTCTGTCCTGCTTGCTTCCTGCCTTAACAAAAGAAAATAAAAGCACAAATGCTACGGCAGTAACAATTTTCATGGGATTAACTATTTCATTGTTTTACTAATTTATATGTTGGGTTACTTGCAAAATGTAACATTTGAAACCAGATATTTACATACACTGAATATAAAGGCATTTTGATGTTAAATCAGATCAATCTTGTTGTTTCAGGTCAGTTAGAATTACCAAAATTATTTCTGTGTGCTAAATGTCACAATTCAGTAATTTACATACAGAATGATTACTGTCTCTTTTGGCAATGAGAGGAAGCCCAGATGATGACGTCATGACTTTGGAAAACTTTTATAGGTTAACAAATGCATTTGAGTTACTTGAAGGCACACCTGAGGATATTTTTTAAGACCACACCTGGAACACATTGCTTACATGTTTGACACAATTGGGAAGTCAAATGAAATCAGCCAAGATATTGTGAAGCTGCACAACTCTGGTTCATCCTTGGCAACAAATTTTGTTTGAACAATTGCATGCAGGCATGCATGATGGGAATGTCTAATCATCGGGGTGTTCAGGAATGACATAGGGGTGTGTGTGTGTGTGTTCACACATGTACTGTCTACAACTGTGTGAAGACAGTATATGTAGACAGATCTTAGACAGATCTAAAGTGTTGGAAATCAGTGTTCATTTAATACTGTGTGTATTCCATTTGGTTGTGTGTGTTCACACATATATTGTTCACACATACAGTATATGTGTGTGTACACACACACATATATGTGTGAACAATTGTTTGTGAAATGTATGTATTTCATTTAGTTGCCAGGTCTAGTTAGTTGATGACCAGAGTGAGGCACTCTACAGGGTTGTGCCTCCCTGAATCCCTCACTTTTTCTCTTCCTGCCTCGGCGTCCAAGAGCACGGGCCTCTGGCTGTGTAGCCATGACAACCAAATGAGGTAAATGGTTGCAGGAGAATCCTCATCACGACCACCATCCTCACACATCTCTCTTCAGTGGTGCATGAGCATAGTACGATGATGTCTTTCGTGCATGATAATCCTTATCCACTGTTGTAATTCCTCAGTGGAATCCCAATAAGTGATTCTGTTCTGCAGAGTACTGTCATTTTGCTCAGTGTCAAGCCAACATTGCATCTCCTTAGGGAGACAGTTATTTTTGTCCTTCAGTCTCTTGACTTTAGACTTCTTTAGAAAAGAAGGCTATGATGTTGTGTGGCTTTAATTTTTGTTGTTGCATCTCTCATCAATAAGATAGGGAACATGCTTAGACAGTATTTCAAATGCATCCTCTCCATGACAAAAGAAAAATGCACAATTATCTGCCATCATATGTGTGCAGCTTTGCACATGGGCGAATCACGGGTAACTACCAAACAGAAAATAGACACAACCAATTGCAAAGCTAGAATGTAATGGCATTGGGTGACAACTTACATTCATTTGTTACACTGTATTGCATCAAATCAGACTAAATCAAGAATATTTACATGAAACTCCAGATACTTGCTGCAATTTCATGTGACATTTTCCTTTCTTAGTGTAATTTTTCAGCACCTTTTCCAAATATATTACTGCTATTTGCATATTTGCAGAGTGATAAGATTGCTCTGTGAAATGACACACTGTGCTGTGTTTACAGATGAGGGTTATTTATCTGCTGCCTTGACAAGCCAAGTCTGTAAACCCAAGGAAACAAGAGGAAGAAATTCACATGTATTACAGAGTTCTTTTTCAAATTTTCCAACTGCCACTTTATTAAAATTAGCATTTCTACTGTTGTCAAAGACAGGTGAAATGAAACATACTGATGCCTTTTAACTTGCATTGATTTCTGCTGAGGAACATTGTAAACACAACATAAAAATTATCACAAAATGTATTTCTCTCTTTCAGTGCTACATTTTGCCAAATGCTACCTAGATTTTTCATGTATGAACCGTGTAAGTAAATTTTATTTGGAGCAAACACAGATGAAGACAGGATAAAGGATTTTATTACTATCAGTTTTTAACCAAACATCAATATACAGCTACACATACAGTCTGTTTGACAGTGTCTGTTTGACATTTGGAAATGCATTCAGCAGCAACAGTGTCGTCACTCATTTTTCCGTCAAAATAATTTAGATTTTACCCATTCTGACATTTTGTCTGACAAATCACAACAAGAATTTTGGTATTTTATGCAAGACAAGCCACACAATAGCAGCCACCACTGTTTCTGCTTCCCAGGGATGTGCAATGCCAGAAAGTTACAAAGGGGACAAACAATGTTAGTAAATGCTTCATTTTGGAAGCTGTAATAGAAAAATAGACATGAATCTGAAAATTATCCAGTTGGTAACTTAACAGTGCATGCTCTAAAGTACTGATATTGGTAATAAAATAAGTAAGAGAAAGTAAAATGTCATGCTAAAATTTTCATTCTAACAACTAATCTAACATAGTATTTTCAATATACAATAACTACACAGTAGTTGCAAATAATAATGATATGTATAAAAAATTCTCCCTGTGATCCCTTCACATCAGTTTGTGCATCTGGATATAAAAAAGCAGGTTATAATGGATAAATAAATTCAATTAACTCACTTAACTTTAACTTTTTTGAGGGTGTGAAAGGAATATCTTTTGCTTGTAATCTTGCTAGGTTTTCCCATTTTCTTCACCTAGGAATTTTTAGTGTTAAAGTGAGGTTATTCAACTGGAACAGCTTAGAGAAACACAGCTCTGGCTATGAGTAACAGTTTGATTTTGATCAAAATGTCACATGTGGTACAATAAACTTGGATCTGACTTTTGTACCACTTGCTTGCAGGGATATATTAATAAGTATAGAAATTTTGGGCCACGTCTCTTTTTTATTAATCTGGCTTAGCTTTGTGTTTTGGTAAGTAATGTACTCAAAGTTAAAACTGGAAGCACTTTTCAATTTTTCTAACTGTCCAAACAATTTAACAGAATGTGACTGCGGAAATGTATGTTCAATTCTGGAAAAAAAACCCCAAAACATTGGATATGCTCTTGACAGACAGGAAGTAGAGGGCCAAGATAAAAGCCTTTAATGTAATAAAACAGTGAGGTAATTCAAGCTAATTAGCCTTGTCCTTCCCTACTTCCCGATGTTTTGAGTTCTAAGGAATATAATATTATCTCCCAAACTCCTGCAATTCCTTTCCCTGTTTTTTTTTTAATTATTATTTTTTGGTTTCCAAAGGAACACTGCTTTTACATCTGAAAAATTCCCAAAGCTGACAAGTCTGTTACACTGATGGACATTTCAGAAGCAGGAGTTAGCAAAAGGTCAGTGTCTATTATTTCTATTCAGAATGGGAAATCAGTGTGTACCATGTTTAGGCAATACATAATATCCATAAATTGAAATTTTACCATACAGTGCCATTGTTGTTAAAATGTGGGACATATATGGCGCATATATGAATACATACATCAACACTACAAGTAGGTTACAACAATTGTTATATGATTTGAGAAATTCTTTGAAAGATTGCACTATGACTCATATGATTTTTGTTAATGCCTATTGAAAAACAACAACAATGAATAAGGCCACATTTATATTTTGTCATTTCTGCAAAATGTGCTATTCACTGCTGCACATTTAGGGTTTGAATTCCTTCTAAAGAGAAAAAAGAATGAGTCTCTTTCTCTACTTGTATTCCCCGCACAGAAATGATCACAATATACCGATGGCTCTTTTTATATCCACTGGTTGACATTCTTTTTGCTACATCTCAGTTTGCTGAATTACAAATGATTACAAGAACATGAGAAATAATTACATATCAGCTTTTGTGCATTTCAAGTCCTCATTACTGAGGGTTTGAAAACACTTAATGCAAATTCAAGAAAAAACGTGTCCAGGACTCTGCTTTATGAGATATGGAGTGCACCATCATGACTGCAGGACCAGTGGAGAAAGTGTTTAAATGTGACCTTTCCTCTGTATCAGTTGAGCTGTGTCCTATACTCTTGAGAAAGACAACTTAAAAATAGATGTACGGTAAAAATAAATAACACAATGGCAGCTATGTTGAAGATAATCTCAAGACAAACCATTCCCCAAATGACCAATCTTTTGACGGTTATAAAAGAAATAGCCATATGATGCAAATTAAGGTTAAGCACTGCAATGAGTGAAGACTGCTGATTTGGTCAAAAGCTCCTTTCAGATCAGACTGTCAGGCTCAAATGTGTTCTACAGGTGTTCTTCATGAACAGCTTAAAGAGTCCAAGTGAAATAAGGTCAAAGGTGACCTGCTGCCGTTTTGTCTATGATCCACCTGAAAAAGTATAGTCACAGAGCCAAGATGAGCATAAGATGAAATGGGGCAGCTATAGAACACTATGATGATCCCCCAGTTTGGATTTAATCTGAGAAATATGTTCAGCATAATCTGGGACAGACACAAATGTGCTAAGCATGATGCACTCCAATTTTGTTTGTATTTGAAGACAGTATTAGGACAGTTAGCTTGTAACTCACAATCCAATTCAGATATTACTGGGTGTAGGAGAAATGCTCAACACACATATCATGTGCGTTGCTCAAGTAATTGGAGCTGAGTTACACACATAGCCCCATGAGCTCACCAAATCAACTTGTAGGACATAAATGTCAAAGGAAGATAGATGTAAGGGGATCTTTGTGTTTATGTGTTTATCACAGAACTCTGATCTGAAAGATGCTAAAGACTGAGAGGAAGAAATTGTAAATCTTTGGAGATGGAAGTTGTTTGAGTACAAAGGGTTTCTACAAAGTGCAAGTTGGTTTCTATTATGAAGCTACTTCTGCCTCTCTCTGTCTCTATGTATCATCCACAACAAAGTCCTCCCATGTCATCTTTCCTCTACTGAAACTTAATCTTTGGCAAAGACAATATTAGTCTAAATGAGATACCTGCCAAAATTAGGTTTACTGTTTAAAGTGCATCAACAGAGTAAATAAATAGATTCAATTTAATACCATATTTTTGTCATAATTTCCAAGACTATACTGTATGTATTTTAGAAATATCTTTCTCTACATAGTTTACAGTCATGAATCTAATGAACATACTATACTCTTTGTTTTTAGTTTTGATTACATACCATTTACTTTTGTACATAAATTTGTAATTATATAATGAATACTGCTGGAAGTTTGAGAAGACCCACTGTCAACCAAACCCTTCTTGTTAAGCTTTCCGCCTATGATTAATTCAGAAGGAGCAACACTATTATCCTTCTTCATATCTTGAGAGCAACCTTTAAATATAAGCAAATGAGGCAATCCAGACAGGACACTGTTAAATGATACGATATGCCAGCATATCACATTACAAGCAGTTAAATATTGAGGTCACTTGTCATTATGACATCCTTTTATAAGGGATTTTAGGTCAGTGACGTGTCCTGCTTTATATAGATTAAGTTCCAGTGAATATGATTGTAAAATTCAAAAAAGCCTTGAGCTTTCTTTACAGAATTTCAGATTCCTAAGCTGAATGTTCAGCATTAGATTTGGTTTTTTGGTTTTTCTAAGACAAAAATGACAGCTCTACAAGAACATATTTCCTATGTGTTAGTAGTCTCTTTTGATACAAGTCATAGTCTTGGCCTCTTTATTTTTTTCAGAATATTTGACACTGAGCCAAAAACTTTGACTTTTCACAGACAAAAATATGATCCTCATAGAATTTTTGAACACATGGAGTGGTATACTTACAAACCTCATTCCATTGAGATGTAATTTGTTAGATAACATGTATATCCTTATTTTGACTGTAACTGTACCAATCCATGATCCAAGGGTTCTGGAGCTTTACCAAGTAGGAAACAGCACTGACCACACACTTTCTTGAGTGTCCTCAACTAGTTTGGAGAACCAGGAAAAACGTCCTTACAAGTAAACCGTTTTTACTCCTCACTCTCTTCTTCATCTCCCTTGGTGCCTTTACTCCAGCGCTGGAAGCAATGAACAGTTGAAGCCAAAAAGAAGCTGGTCATGATGGCCACCACAGACACAGAGATGCCAGAAAAAATGATGATGAGCAGGTCTGTTAGAGTTAGGGTGGCCTGGCACTCACGAAAGCTGTCCTTTGAAAGCTGTGTCAGAGAAACACGTCTGCCATCCATGGGAAGGGAGCACTCCATGCCTTCCACCCCTGAAACAAAACAGGAAATGGAATTGGATTAATTCACCAGATATAATGAATGGTGGTCAGTGTGATTAGGTTTCAGCTCAAGTAGCCAGCAGAAAATAAAAGATCCCTGATTCAGCTTTCTTGCTTGTACAAAATACTTGGATTCTAGTTTGACATTATGAGTTAAAGTTGCTTTGTGTTTACCATATATCCACCCACAGCAAGGCAGCAGGTACACACTTATTCTCACTGAAAGAATGTGATGTGTGGTTGCATACTGTAAAATAAACTGAAAACAGTAATTTCAACAACTACCTAAAGTAGGTAGCTTTAGATCAGCCCAATTTGGGAGCTTGTGGTGTATTACTAACACACTGCTATACTATTAACAACTAAAATTGCTCAGAAAATATGTTATGTTGGTTAGTACATTCCACAGAAATCCACCTGTCTTGACAGTAGTTATGGCTGCTTTCATATCCAGGATGAAACCTGCGGATGTATTAATGAATATTTAGTATTCATTAGACTCAGGATCACAGTTCACCTACTTTGCATCCCTTTTATCCCACAGATTAAAAAATAAAAATAAATTGCACAGTGATCGCAGTCAGTTTTACAGTGGATATCCTTCAATTGGTTGCACCAACAACTTTGTTGGCCTTTGAGCGTTAATTAGACATATGTATTTAATGCAGGGCAATAGACTTTAATTGATGCACTCTTAACATTGCAAACACAATGCTCTATGCAGCATAGAGAAGACGTTTGGCAATGCATTGTACTATAAGAAACACTGCTGTAGTTATGTGGGCAGATATAAAGGCTTGCAATGTGGGTGGCTACTTTTCACTGTTGCTGGGCATGCAAATAGATAAAATTTCTAAAACAACATATGTTCCCCTTAAAGCATTTCTTTTTTATAATAACACGAGCAATTCTTTACAGAAGTTTTCATTCAGTCACCTACAATCCTTAATTTCATTAACAGTTCCTGTTACTATTTAGCATCAAATATATAAATGTATCGATGAAGTGAGAACCTAATAAGACAAAAAAGCACAGCATAAATCAGAGAATGAAATAAGTAGCTTGTGCAATCTGTAAAGCTTAGTAAATGTACATTCAACACCTAAATGTTGCGACAATGGAAAAAGACAATGGAAATTTGTGATATCATGGAATTGGTTTTCATGGTCCTCTGATTAACTTGCTACACTATTAATAAGGTTTGTAACTGAACTCTGTAGGAGCTTGATAAAAGTTGGTGACACTAATCCTCTAATACAAAATAGATTCTTACATCTCATCTGACATTCACTTAGTAGAGAACAGGAACCGTTATGTACCCATAATTGCAGGAGGGGGATATGGTGACACTTCTTGTATATTTCATAAACTGTTGTTTACATATGCTGTATAAATACACAACCTTTTTTTTTCTGTGTCGGATATCAAAGCAGATAAAATCTTTCTGATGTTGGAATGGTTAGATTTAGAGCTACTTTTACATACTGTATATAGCTGTTAAGAAAATAATAATGTGTTAGAAATTTTTCTAGACAATGTATTTTTTGGCTTCCTTCAGATCCACAAGCTTGTATGCATTTCTTTAGTATTTGGTATAATTGCCTTTTAGACTGTCTAACTAGGGATAACCAACTTTTTGATTTAATTTGAACAATTTGTCTGTCAGAATACCACATCTTGATCAGGCATTTTTGTCGACAATATCTTCCAAAAGTACAAATCAATCAGATTGTGAGCACATCTCTTAATCACAACCCTCTTCAAGAGTCACCACTTATTAACATTAATAAATTTAGTTGTGGATTCTAACCCAATGCAAATCTTTAATTAGGATGCAAGTTTGGTCTTAATGGAATGTTGAAAAATAAAATTCATCCTTATTTTTAATTTCGAGCAGACACCAAAATTAACATTACACAATACTAAAACAGATTTTGGACTGACTGGCAGATTAGAGAATAACCCAACAGCTGTGGTTCTTTGCAATTGTGACCTTCTGAAGCAAAGACTATAATGACAGTGTCTCATAATTACAAGCTGTCATGAGGATATTCAGATTAGGGCTGTTGTAAACGAATATTTTCGTAATCAAGAAATCTATCGGTTATTCTTATGATTAATCGAGTAATCGGATAAAAAAAGAGATAAAATAAAGCATTGGTAAATCTAACTTAACAGCAGTATTACTATCAGATATCAACATCAGTCCAATTTTTCACATTTGAGCATCCCTAACAATAACTTTTCTGTAGTTTAGAAAATAACAATAATAGCTCACTCTAAGTTAACCTGAGGAAAAGTAATGCAAAAATCTGAAATTATATTCAATTTAATAATAAAGAGGCAGACTCACAAATATAAAAAAATAACTTATGAAAAAATGTCTATGCTCCAGCTTTTGGTTAATCTTCAGTCAGTTTAATAGATTAACTCTCACCTTGCCCAGACATTTATAGCTTTGTGTTCATTTTGGCAACTGGATTTGACACGGTCTGCACTTGTCACACATAGAAACACATCTATCAGCTATGTAATGCCACCATGTGCTTCGCCACCCATTTGTTGTGACCGGGATGATATGAAATTTATTTTCCGGATGGTCCATAAAGCTACGCATCTAAAGCACAGCTGCCCGCAGTGTTCGGTCTATTCGCTCACCTATATAAATAATACCACCACCCTCCCCCGCCGTTCACTCCTAACACCAGGCCACCAGGCAGCAGCTCCGGGAGGAGAACTCCAAACATCGCTCCTGTCATTTTAAGGATGCTTATTGGTCCCCAGAAAAACAACAAAGACCCAGACATTATCAAGAATCAATAAAATCCTCCCAGGTTGAACTTGAAAATTGGACATTACGCTGCTAACACTTAGCTTTCATCAACAACTCAGGCAGAAGTGAGAGCGCTGCGCATCGCAAATAACAACCCTGCCGGAACACAGTGTATTAAATGATAAAACATAACATAACAAAGCTTTGAGGCAGATACATTTTTCTTGAGGAATTTCAATAATCGAGGTACTAGAATCACTTGAGGAATCGTTTCAGCCCTAAATTGTAGTCAATTTAGTCCCTTTTGAGAAATATAGCAAACCGACTACTTTACAAATATTTCCTGACTTGGCAGTATAGATCTAAATCCAAATGTATGCCTGGAGGTATTAGTTTTACATAATAAAGTTAGAGGAATTCTTTTAACAGAAGCTAAGAAACAGCCATTAAGGTGTTAATTAAGTAGACCCTCAAAATTTCCAAGAAAACTGAACACAACCACAGATTACCATGAAGGTCACCTACTTCATTGCTCACTAGAATTACTTTATTGCTCATCAGAATTATCCAACACCCCAGATTGGATATTTCAGAATTTTAAGAGGATTTTAGTGTCAAAACAACTGAAAGGCTTTTAGAAGATTATTGCAAAATGTGAGTGCATCTAACATGGACTAACAAAAGAACAAAGAAAGAAAAACTAACTAAATAAAAAAATAACATCCCTACAGATTAAGGTACTTCCCCTAAGAGCTCATCTTATTTGTTCAACACCTTAGAAAATTAGTGGCTGTCACACTACAGCAGCAAAATCTCAATGAAAAATAAACAGAGCCAAAGCAGAAAGTGAAACCCAACTTTGAACACCAGTAAGCAGCTCGTATATCTCTCTATCTCAGGAAAACAAAAACAAGGTTGACATACAACCAATAAAGCTACTTTGCCATAGGGCAGAAGACATTGTGTGGGAGCCTACACACTGAAGGAGAGAAATTTCTCTGGTGAAAACATGTTGTATTCATTACTATCTTCAGAATGCAAGCACTATAATTAGTTGCATATTAAAAAGGGTAAGAATATTGTGCATTTAGCTGTTTGTGAAGAAAATGCTTCTCAATGATTATTAAGAATGGCACAAATAAGTCTCAACATTGCATGTTTTACTAATATTTTAATTAAAAACTTTTTTTCTTCTTCAATACATGTTGGATTTGACATTTTACATTTCTTTCTATCTTCTCTCTCTTTATGGTCAGTCATAAATGTTTTCTCCAAAACAATTTAGATTCTATGTGTAGCTTGTTTTTGTCAAAATATGTTAAATTATTTACATGTTGCTCATAAATTATAAACATTTCTATAAAAATAAAAGGTAAATAAGTGAATCAGAGCCAACAGACAAGCTGTTTGTATAGCTTGTAAAGTTATTGTATCTGTTTTCCTTAATTTGCCAAAGTTGAAGCTGAAACATTATGGCTAGAATATATGCAATCTGTTCATGTTTGATTTTCTTTTCATGGACCATACAAAATTATACAAAATTACTAGCTATCATGGTCCAGCTATCATGGTCTCAACCACTTTTGATTAAAAGTTTTAATCAAGTCCCACCACTAACTTTGACACACATATTTCCTTTTAATCAGAGGAAATGCACAGGCTGAGTGAACACAAATGTACTTAAAATCTAAATCTACCAAGGATATGAATCATATGTTGAATTGAACATGTAAATGCTATGTCAGCTGTCTTGCTTTTGCTTTCATGCTTATTTTATGTATATTTCCTAACTCTGGTTATGGAAGTCAAAAATAACCATGGTGGGTTTAAGGACTTAAGGACAGTTGAAAGGAAAAAGTTTTCAAATTGATGATATACTGTCTACTCTTTAAGTTTTTTTTAACTACGTAATATGCTAACAGTTTATAAACTACTCCTGAAATATGTGATATGACAAGTATTAAGACTCTACGGCAGGCAACTGTTCAGTGATGTAATACAAATCACGCCCTTACACTCTCAAGTTTGTCTGCCCACACAGATATGTTTCAGTCTTGGCACGAACAGTTGATAGATTACATTTAGGATTACAGCCAGTCAACAGGATAGGCTATCTCCTGTCTCCGTCGTGATTGATCTACCTTGCTGCCTAGTTTCACATCCCTCCCTTTAACACCACTCTATCTCTCCAGATTGATCTCTGAACAAATCAATTAACAGTGGTCATACATTCATGTAGTTGAGTTTACATTTAGAACACTTGAAACATAAGTGTCTAGGGACCTTTCTAATAATCCAACCATTCAGCTATGATACTTGATTTAATCTCTTGAACATATGGGTAAATGTCAATCATTCATACATGATTGGAGTCACAAGGAAAAGTTCTTCAGTTCTAAAAAAAAAAAATCTAATACCTAATTGTAAAAAATGTGAGGTTCATTCAAGTTAGAAAAAAATGGATGGTAACAGAGTGAGTAATATTTGCAAAGCATGCACAAAGAGAGAAGCATTGCTGCGACTCGGGGAAATGAGTGAATTATTCATAAGGGAACTCCGTCTGTGGAAAGATTCAGCAACCTTACACCAGGCATACACAAATTTAGTCACCATTAAGCCACAAAGCATGATGACTGCTACAAACAGAAGACATATTTAAAAGATCCAAAAATGGCTTTTTTCTTTTATTTTCAAATAACATAATTCATTCTGATCATAAATACAAATGTTAAAAATCCCTTGAATTTTTAACACATAAGGAAAACTAAAATAATGTTCAAACAGGTTTCCACGGGCATCCGTGGAAATAATGTGTTTTACTTCTGAAACTGGCAGATTATCCTCCTCTGCTTTTCAACATGTACCACATGATGCTATCACATTTTGTAAATCTGTCCACCTTTTTCCCACTCAGCTCTCCCTTGCCAGCACCATCTCTCACATCCAAACTTTAAATAAACATTAAATTAGGCCAAGATAAAACAAGCTGTCAGGTTGTGTTAATAGAACAGATATTTTCACATCATATACCCATGGGTGGTAAAGATAGCCAGATATGTTGCATTGAGCTTTGCAGCTTAATGTTTGTGCTATGTAGAACTGGTCAATGACACCATATTTTCAGAGCTGTTTGTGCAGTGTGATAACAGGTCTCAAGGGAGCAACTCAATAGGCTGTGAAGGAAAATTCAGGCTTTGACCACAGTAGTCATTTGAACTGCTACTTTACAGAGAAACTGGTCAGGTCATGACTAGTGTTGATAGCAACACCATGATGGGCCTGAGTCCCAATCTGCCATCTCCCAAGAGAAACTGGCCTGCCCTGCCCTGTAGGCAGCTGTAGCTCCAATTACCCTGGCCAATGTGCTGTAGAACTGTGTCAGTCTGAATTATATATGGCCTTTGTTCATCCTTAACCCAAGAGCACCGGAGACAGCAGTGGATCATGCTTACACTCAATCTTCCACTGAAACATTTATGAACCTGATTGGTGGCTAAAAGAAACTTTTACATGGTGACCCAGTAAGAAATACAAAAAAGATTAATTGACTTGTGAGTCAACTTTAAATAAAGAATTAGCTACATCCACTGCTACACTAGAGACAATCCGAAGTTATTTAAAAATGAACAGCATTTTTGCTTATAATTTGAAATTCTAAAATTTCAACTATCTTTCAGCCACCTATCATTCTGACATGCGGTGACACAAACAGAAAAGGATGCTGTGCTGTGAAGTTAAAATCATGAGGGAAATCAAGAAGTGAAAAATGAATTGGGAATTGGATTTACTGTAGACTCTGCAGATGCTTTATTCTGCAGGCACTTATAGAGAATGCTGCAACAATTTTTGTCCTATAGAGAGGAATGTCTATAGATTAATTTCTGTATATTATTTGGATTCTATACATACAATTTAGAGATTTTGAAATGCTGACATTAACAGCTCAGAGGAAGCTGTACAAGAAGGCCAGCTGTATGCCTGGATGCTCCCTTGACTCAGTTCAGGTGGTGGGAGACAGAAGGACTCTGGCTAAAATAACATGACTGATGGACAATGTTTCCCACCCCATGTGTGAAGCTGTTGCTGATCTGGAGACCTTCTTCAGCGACAGTGTACTGCACTGTAGGTACACAAAGGAGTGTTAGAGAAGATTCTTCCTCCCAGTAGCTGTTAGAATGTATATTCATGACTGCTCCCAACAAAAGCAATATGTGTTTACATCCATTCTGGGATTTGCATAATCATTAGCAATATTTACAATAGCAATATTACTCATTACTAATATTACAGCAATATTACTCATTACTAATATTCATTAGATTGTTTACTGTACTGTAAATGATCTGTTTTCTTCGTAATGCTTAACATGCATGCACTTTATGTACATTTGAAAAACAAGTCATCCTACTCAGTTGCATATCCCTTGGATCCAAATACGCCATTTCTGATCACTGTCTTTATGCAATAATTCTGTACAACTTATATACTGTATATACACAAACTACATTTAGGGGTGTGCATGTGTGTGTGCATGATGCTGCTGTTGCACCTGAATGTCCACTCCGTTGGACATTAAAGACTATTTCTATTATATTCTATATCTGACAGTGTCCAGTTTCAATAAAGTACTAAAGTGTTTCTACTTTCTCCTCATGAAGGCTTGGGAGTCATTTTAACTTTTTGCTTATATCCCAACTTACATACCCAGAAATCACTATGTTGTCCAGATCTCCTTCCATTTCATGTCCTTTAATATACCCCCTTCTGCTTATGTTTTGAATAATTTCAGATCAGAATTCTCTTGGTAAGTATGTATTTTTTAATAAATTCTAAAAATAAATATTGATACAAAATTCTAAAATAAAGAAAAATGTCAGAAAGTGCTGCAGCCTCTTAATGAGACAGAGGCCCAATTTCAAGGTGGGCAGTATCGTCAGCTACAGTAAATAACGGGGGTATAATATATTTTCCAGGTATATGGAGCCATTTTGTAGCACAATCAAGTAACTATGCTACCTTCAGTTGTTATGAATATGTTGTATATATCAAAAAACACTTCCACTTCACATCATAACCATATCCTATGCCTTGAAATTAGCCTGTTTCTTTAAGCACGTCATCACAACAATGCTTCTCCATATTGCCCATTGGCGCCGTATACAACCATTCACAGGAGCTTTGTAATTTGTATGATAAGCTCAGCAAACTCAGCAGTTTCACCAGGTATTTGCTAATTGCTGCTGCTGTTATTTTGGTGGAGCTGTGTGGAGGAGATGCAGGGGAGGGACGATTGATGGGGTGGGTCCTCAGCTGGGGACAGATGCAGGCATTAAGCAATCCCCTTATGGCTGCCATGTGAGATTTAAGGATTCTTCAACCATGCATGAATGAGTCAAAGCAATGTTCCAGTTGTGCTTTTTATGAAGAAATAAAATTATGACATATTTAGCTCAAAAAGGTTGATGTAACTTATACCCCGCCCCTTCCCTTTAATAACACCTCTACAGTAGTGATTAAAGCAAATTGCACAGGAAAGACTTTGAAATGGTCTAAAAATGCCCTGTAGCATTAGCCATGACATAAGTAGAGATTAAATAAATAGACACAGACTGCAGTGGTTAAAATATTCCCCAAGCTTTTATTCAAGGGGAGACCCTTGAATAAAACACTTCCAACTGAAGGTTGCTGTTTACTCATTTTATTGCCCCACAGTGTTCAAACATTAAATTGAACTCCTACATGACAACCAGTTATTTTTATGCAAGTCAAAGGAGACTATCATAACCATTTAGTCAAATGCTGTCAAGGTACTGCATTATTCTTTACTATCTTTACATGAAGTAATGTTTTTTTCATGAGAGTTAAGTGATAGATTTCAAGTCAGAGTCAAATGTAGAATCCTTAGAGCACAAGTAAGGACTAGATCTCTGTTTTCCACACTGCAAAATTAAATCTAAACTAAAATGTAAAGTGGAAAACTCTAGTATCCTGGAGAAATGGTAAAGAAAGAACCAAGAGTAATAGTCATGACTTTAAAAGCTTATCCTATCATGTTAAATCTTGCCCATGTATTAGCTTTTAAGTTCCTGATATAAAGTGTCAGCCCTGAGAAGCTCACTAGTCACTCATACATGTGCACAGCTGTATCACGTTGTTCGGAGTCTTATCAGGTACACACCTGATAATTACACTTAAACTTTATTAATTTTGCAACTTCAGATACTTTAAGGAGTCATTTCAAAGACCCATTAATGCTGGATATGAAATGTTTGTTAGAAAAAATATTCAGTGTCAAAATGAGAGTTAATTCTGTCTGCTGGTAAATAACATTTCAGCTGTTGGCTTATATAGACCACATATTTGTTTTTGTTTTTTAAAATATGTCATGGTGCAAAAATAAAAAAAACTCTACTCATACACAAGATTTCCAAGATTTTGTAGAACTAGATTATATGTTGCTAACATCCATCAACTGATGATGGTTGTTACAGAGGCAACGCATACTGCAAAGCCTATCAAATCAAGCTCATTCACTAATGAGTATCCATCTGTGATTGTATAATCATGTCTCTTATGTTTGTTTTTGTTTTTTCTCTGAGAATAGGTCATTCTATTTTCCCAATGTTAAGAGCTCCGTCATTATGTTTATTGGGTCTGGCAGCATGAGGACTGAATGTGTGAGCAAATTTTCCTACCTGAGGTGGCAAAGGAAAAAAAGATTTGAGTGCAGAGTAAGGGCAGAATCAATAGCACAGAACACCATGGCCTATATGTATGTAAGTAGTTTAATTTTGTAGGTTGTCAGCAGTTTACAAGACCTGAAAAGTACCAAACCAGTTTTCAGATTGAGCACAAAAGCATTCAGTGAAAATATAGTTAACTTTCAGCCAATTTGATCTTGCAGACAGAAAACAGATCTTTATGACAGAGTAATATGCTTGATGAAATGCTTATATAGTTTTGTGGAACTTTAAAAGGCGAATCAATTTAAAAATTCTTCCCATCTTTTACTTTGTAACTTTAACTGATTCCTGCAATTATTTTCCACATTTAAAAACACACTGTTTTACCATTCCTTAGATTATTTGGCTCATGAGTAATCAGACTTCATATGAAAGCAGATCTTTTTGAAACAAAGCTGACAGTTTCCCCAACATCATCATATATTTTCAGTGTATTTTATCACAACGGCTTTGTTAAATCATTAAAATGTACATTTAGCTTAAATGAACATCTAGCTTAAATGTACATTTTAAGCAAAAAAAAAAATAATCAATGTTATCACAAATCTGTAATCTGAAGTGAAAATTATCACCCTTAGTACAAGTCATGTGTGGCTCAGCTGTCAGCTCTGTTTATTTTTGCTTCTTTGCTCCCACATCCTACCCTGCTCTCATGAGATAAGTCCTGTCTATAACAATTGCAAGGAAATAATCTGCGTTCTAAAAAAGATTTAACTCCCGAATAATATTTGTAACAGAACACAAACACATACCATACTATCGGAAATAAATGGATCTATAATTAATATAGTACAAGATAGGACGATTTCATATCATTTTCATCATGGAAAAAACTGGCAGCCCCTTTTTAATACAGACACCCTGGCTGTTAAAACCAGTCAACCTTGTTTAGAGGATTTTACCTAAAAGGCTATTAATATTTCATGTTCCTCTGGAACAAGCATGCACACATTGAGGCTGCTTTGTAAAACCACCAAAATGTCCATCCGGTTATGTAACGTAGCTCTCACAGCTAAATTACATTGGTGGATGGAGTCTGTCAGCCTAAAAATCCACAAGGATAAAGCAATATACACATGATGTGAAAAATTGTCTTTATTTTCTCTGTAGAAAAATAAAATCTTTGTGTTTTCCTACTCTTAAATTCCAGCATGCATGAAAATGTGAGATAATAAAGCATTTTTTTTAAAAAAACAAACAAATTGTTTGATCTCGTGAACGTGCAATATTGAGGTCAGTGCTTGGTTCGCATGAACGCTTAAATCCTAAACCACACGAGTTTATTTTAAACCATCTCCATAGAAAATATTACATAATTTTAAACACTATTAAATTTCATAAAGTAAAACATAACTGTCACTGTGAAAAACAAGTGCTATTGTCTCATGTTACGCACTGAGTCTCCCACATCAAGGGCTGTGGGGGTGGAGGGAAAAAAAGAGACAAAATTAGAACAAGGGAGGGGGAGGGGGTTTCCTCTTCCACTGGGAAAATAAATAAAGAAACAAATAGACCAGGGAAGTGTGATGGCGTTGGATTTACCATGTACCAATGAATGTTTCACTCAGATTTACGTTATCTGACTAATGCACAGTAACAAAGAGCTGTTTCTAAAATGACATTACTTACCATTTGGAAGCTTGTGATGATTTTCCATCAACCATTCAAACAGGTTGGTGAAGTTGCAGTTGCAAACCCAAGGATTGCCCTCTAGTCTCACCACCCGCAAGGAGGGCAACTGACTCAGGGCTCCCACCTTTAGGGTAGATAGTGCATTACGTTCCAGTTCAAGTTCTCGCAGAGAGGTGAGGCCCAGAAAAGCGTCCTCACTCACCATGCTCAAATATGGGTTGTTTCCCAGTCGCAGTTTGATCAAGCTCCGGGATTCCCCAAAAGTCCCCTTTGGGATTTCAGTCAGATTGTTGCTACCTAGGTCAAGGAAGACCAACCTGGAGGAAGTGCTTAGAGTCCCAGGTTCTATGTAAGAGAGGGAATTGTTCCGGAGGTCCAAGTAGACCAAGTCACTGTACAGAACCAGAAAATCCGAAGGGATGCGGGGTATCCAGTTGTCGGCCAGCAGAAGCCTCCGAACATCCAAAGGGATCTCTTCAGGAAGACGGGTTAACCCCCGGCCACTACAGTCCACAGTGTGAGGATCTGGGCACAGGCAGGTTGCTGGGCAGTTTTCGCCCCAGGTCCAAAAGACAGAGGACAGCAAAACGAGGATAGGTTGAAGCCAGTGGACCCATGGCAACATGGTCGAGAGGGTCAAATGAATTAGGAGAGAGGAGGTTTAGGTTAAGGACAAAAGGGAGAAAATGGATGGGGGTTGAGAACAAAAAGGTGGGGGTCAGAGGGCAGAAGATTGGGAGAAGGGAGGGGAAGGGATGAGTGAAGGGGGTGGAAGAGATCAATCCTCTTGAATGAGCATCTTGATGTTATGGAGAGAGATACCTGACAGAGCTTAGGAATTGTGTGACGGCAGAACAGCAGAGGAAAACTCTTTTCTAGGAGATCACGTAACAAGCTGCTAAGATAGAACGGCAGTCTATCTGTTTTATATGTGCAACGAGAGCCTGACAGTAACCAGTAAGAATAACGAAAGATAACACAGAGGGTAATGTAGCTCAGAAGCGGTAAATTAACACGAGCAAGCTGGGAGAGAAGAGAAGTAAGGGAAACAGACAAGGGAGAGGGGGGTTGAGGAGAAAGCTGTGTCCGCCACACTACCCCACAGTTCGTCTGGCAGCAGTGATAGACAAAGACAATGAGTACTGTGACAAAAAAGGATATATGGAACAGTAATTCAACCATGACAAGCAAAGAGTTGCATTCCTGCATTCGTCCATTAGTCCAAAGTCTTTGTGCAGAAAAGCCAAACGGTGTGAAAAAAACAGAGCTCACGGAGCATCGCTCAAATGTGTGGTGATATTGCCCCCGCTCGCCCTTAATTCTCTCTCTCTATCTCCGAGTGCCCTGCAACATGCTGTAAAAACAAAGCCAGGCTCAGTGCTTTTCTCTCCAGCACCATTTCTAAGCTGTTTGAGAGACAATCCAAATGCCCAGGCAGGAGCCTTGTGGATGTAGGATGAAGTGCTGAGCTGCACACAGCCATGCCAATCCAATGTCTGCCTCCGAATCTACCACGGTTTATCTCATGCCCTCTCCTTTTTCCAGGGGGGCGTGTCTGATTCATCAAGTCACTGTCAACATGTGATGTCACTTCCTATAGTGAGAAGAAATTATTGGTCGTATTTCAGAATCAATAAAAGGCAAGAAAAGCTGTGTTTGTAAGATAGCGTTAGATTCTAAAATATATCATCAGCTGTTTGTCTTTAAAATAATATTTACAAATATGTATGCATTATTATTATTATTATTAATAATAATAAAAAATACCACTCTATTTTCATAAATAAAAAATATCTTTAGGAAAAAAAGACTACTATCTGTCATGATGTGTTTCGATTGTTTCCGATATTCCATTTTTATCCTATCAGCCATTTCCTCAGTTCAAATTCAGCTACTTTCCTTCCCTCACAGCTGCTCCCAGTTTCTAATGAACCACCTGCTCCTGGTTTAGCAATTAACTTTCCCACTAATATCCTTCAATCAGACAGCTTTTAATCAGATCCTCACAATGCAATTTTGTTTTTACTTAGAATTTGCTTTTTATAAATCCCCCCCCCCCCCCCCCCCCCCCACACACACACACACATTTTTTTAAGTAAACCACTGACTTTCACCAGCTTGCTTCATTTTAAATCCTGCAATTTACTATTTTGTGACTATTTCAAAGTGGTCTGCACTTTTTATAGAAAATATGGCAGTACCATAATATGGATTTGAGCGTTATGGCAGTTTCAGGTTGTTTTTTAAAATGTATTTATTTACTTACTATACTCTAGCTTCCTCCCTATATTTGAGTCCATACAAACAAGCAAATATGATACTAACTATGCCAACTTGTATCATCAATAATATCTGATTCTTGGCTAAAATATAATTTTGTTATAATATAGACCTCACAATGCTTTACTAACAGCTCAAAAAGAGATTGTTTCTACACAAACAACAAACCCTGAAGATTTTTTTTTTTAGAAATTTCCATGCTTGCCTTAAACCTTTCTCTTTATTTCATGACATTTTCTTATGTAGTCCTTTTGTACCTTTTATTCAGCAGTTGTAACTTCTTCGTTCAGAATCAGGCCTATTGGCCAAGTTTGTGAGCGCAAACAAAAGTTTGACTTCAGTTTCACATACTCACAGCACACAGGCATTAGGCATAAGTATATAAACTTCAAAGTAAATAAAATATAACAAGAAAGAATATGTATCTATTTACACCTGATATTTGTTCTGTATATTTTTTAAAGGATCAGTTTAGCAGGGCACTGTTGCCTTGTTTTTTTCTTTTTACTGCATTTGTTCCCATCTTTAATTATGTTTTTATTCACAGAAATTGTGTATCTACCCGCCATCATAATGGTTCTTATTCTTATCTAATCCATTTGTCTACATAACCTGTATGTAGACACCCCTAACAAGAGCTAGCCACCAAAGTAGGGCATTGCTTTCACATGAATCCACTTCTGAATGACATAATATGCACAATTTATGGCATTCAGTTTGTGCTGCTTTCAGATTCATTTGTTCATGTCATTTTTGCCACTGTAGATTGCACTAAGTGACTAATGCTTGAACCTGTATTAGTCATTCACTTGTAGTAGGGCTTTTTTAAATTCATTGTTGTAATATTACTTTACAACTGCAAGGACACAACTACAGAGTAGACTTTCCTTGGGGGCAAAAAAACAGTTGGCACATATAAAGCCAAGTAACACATTGTTAGTATTCTGTTCCTGTCAACTATTGAGTTGTTCCTTCGTCATTCCAGATTGGACTTGAGATAATTAATGAAACTAGAAACTGACTTGAGTGAGTAAAAAATTTTTCCTAATATGCTGATGAATCCATTAACTTATGCTGCTGAATTATGTGGTCCAGCAGATGTCCACATTCACCCTGTGGAACAAAGTTTGATGGGTTAATGTATACATAGGCAAGTCACCTACAACTGCTATCTCTACTACATATGAATATGAAATGCAGAGCTACAGTTTCAGGTCTGATTATTGGTTGCAAAATCTGTCCAAATAGTCACACCAGCAATGTCCATTACATTTGGTGATCTATTAAAAAACACACTGCAAATGTAATGCTTAAAGAAACTGAGATTTAAAAAAATATATACAGTATTTTTAATGTGATGTGCTCTAGAGCTGCATTTGCAATTTCATTAATCAACCCTCTCTATCCATTTCTCATGTTGTGTAGATATCGAACACCTAATTTTAGCTGTCATGAATTTAAGCTAAAGATCAACTCAAATTTCCTGTACCTAACTTTAAATTTCTTAAAGTCAGTAAGATTTCATCTTTGTTAAGCTGATTTTGTGCTTATTCCAAATTTGAAATAGACTATGTTTCTGACCTTGTCAGCAATGAAACAGCATCACTCTTGATTTTCCTTATGTGCCCTCAGGTTTTCTATGGGATCACCATTATGATGAATGACTCAAGTTCAGCTTTACTGGATTTAAAGTACTACAGGGAATACATAAAAATGTTGATGATGAATAAATCCTTTAAGTTGTTTTTCTTGCACATTTAATGATAATATATTAACAAATTGTCCAACATAAAACTATGTTCATCAATGCATCCTGCATGCTGCTGGTTGTACAAACTTGTCTAATATTTTAGCTTTTTAGTTGTATCTATTTAGGGAAGCTTCAGTGAAAGTTCAGCTATTTATAGAGATACCAGGCGCATGCTTGAATTTGCACAGTATCAACACCTGCAAAAATGCCTTCTGGAGCTACATCTTGATCTGCTGCACAGTTAGCATTTCCTTTGAAGCAGTCGCTGCTTTCTGCTTAAATTAACTGACTGACGAACTGCAGCTGTACATGAAATCAAATTAATCCCATGCCTAATATAGATTAAAATCGGATTGTGTGAGTGGTTGTAAATGAAAGAGCACTGTGGTGGCAGGATAAATCACATGGGAGGATTAGTTTAGATTTCCAATGCAGAGTTCAGAAAACTAATTTTCACAGAATGCTGTGAAAAATGCATTACAATTGCATAACTAACAGGCCTAATACTAATAAATGTTCACAATCATGAAAAATATATTTATCAATTTGAATTCACAATTGAGACGTTTCATTTGTTTTCATTATAACAGGCATGGTTATGTATTAAGGCTAAAGTTTTAAAGAAACTTGGTCTTATTTAGGAAAACATTACAATGGAGTATCATTGTACTCACGCACGGTGAGGTTCATAGCTGGTGAGACACTGACTTAATCATAATCATATTTACAAATATAGACCTCCCACCCCTCCATGTTATTGTTATTTAGGAAATTTCGCACGTGCGCACAATGCTGGAGGGCAAAACGACAATTCTTTAACATGTCATGCACAGCTGTAGAATAATTCCGTTAACTCAATCTAACTTGGACATGTAGGTATTATTACTTTCGTGCTGTGCTCCACAACAAAGGGAAAAACCGTTAAAGTACAACTCAAAACCACTTCTCTCTCGCGCTCTGTATCACCACAGCTACGCAGACTCGTTGTCATAACAACTGACAACAACACCATAAAAAAAACCCCTACTAAAATATTTCCCATACAAAGAGCAGAACATTCAGTCTGTTGCAGTAGTATGGTTTTAGGCTTGATGCTTATTTTGCGATTATTAATAAATGGTTGCTGTGGTAAGAGGAGAAAACTATAAATATATCGCTGCACTTTACTGTATGGCTAGCTCAATGGATAGCTCGCTGTTACTGTCTCTTACTCCGCAGTTGGGGAGTCACAATGTCTGGGATCATGAGCGCCCCCTGCCATGAGGCAAGAGAACTGCCTGCCTCACCTCGAATCTCTTCTCCGCCATTTATGATCGCTCCTCAGCACAGGAAACACATTACACACACAGTTGGTGACAAGAAACACTTTACATTATATACATAAGCTAAATTATGGAAAATCAGTTCATATATTAAATGTTTATTAACCATTTTATTGGTGACATACAGACAGAAGGAACATACTGTCATGGAATGGCAGCCAGTGCAGTCAGCGAGAGGTTGCACAATTTAAGGTGAGGCTCAGCTCGCTGCTGCCTCACCGGCTGCCCTTCTGAGCATTTGACTGGGAAGATTCAGCGATTTTGAAGAAAAAATAATCAGAATTGGTTAAGTTAAATGAAAAATAGGTACTTTATAGTACAAACCACAGGGTGAAAATAGCAAGATATATTATTTTATTATTGTATATTATTTTTCCATGATGACAGGGGAGGCTCTGCCTCACCTGCCTCCCCTGACCGCACGTCACTGATATATATCAGTAAACTGATTTTCCATAATTTAGCTTATGTGTATAATGTACCGTGTTTTTTTTGTCACCAACTGTGTGCTGAGGAGCGATCAGAAACGGCAGAGAACAGATTCGAGGTGAGGCAGTTCTCTTGCCTCATGGCAGGGGGCGCTCATGATACCAGACATTGTGACTCCACAACCGCAGAGTAAGATGCAGTAACGAGCTATCCATACAGTAACGTCAAGTGCAGCGATATATTTATAGTTTTCTCCTCGTACCACAGCATTCACGTATTAATAATCGCAAAATAAACATTAAGCCTAAAACCATACTACTGCAACAGACTGAATGTTCTGCTTTTCGTGTGGAAAATATTTGAGTGGGTTTTTTTTTGTTTCGTTGTTGTCAGTTGCTATGGCAACAAGCCTGCTCGTAGCTGCACTGATACAGAAGAAAGAAGTGGTTTGGAGTTATAATTTAACGGTTTTTCCCTTTCTGTGGAGCACAGCACAAAATTAATAATATCTACATTTCCAAGTTTGATTCAGTTAGCGGAATTATTCTACGGCGGCAGCGCGGCTATGCATGTAGAAGAATTGTCTTTGCCCTCCAGGTTGGTCCGCATGCGCGAAATTTCCTTATTTATACAATAACATGCAGGGGGTCTAAATTTGTAAATATGATTATGATAATATATATACATTTCACACATCTAGAAATTTAGGTTTGGACCTTTATTTCCTCACATACAAACTAAAATGATCTTTAACTCATCTTTCAACATTACATATGTTTTTTCTCCACAAATAAACTCAAACTGTTTACAGATCTGAGCCAGAATGGAAGACATGACAAATAAGAATACAGTCCTGTTGGTATTTTTTTTCAGTGCCTGATACAACCATTATAAGTCAACAGTACGGCTCTCAGTGTGAGTAAAATCAGTAGGAGGGCTTTCCCTATGGATCAGCCAGTGTGAGAGCAGAACAGCTAAGCTCTTTCCGACTGCAATTAAAGAACAGGCCATCAATAAACGATGAATGTCAAACACAGCGTGATGTTTGGCCTGGTAAGAAGCCTAGTATCCAACAGTATGTAGATTAATGGTCACAGCAGGGCAGGAAACAACTGGTGGCATGGTGGAAACAGAGATGGGAGACGAGAGGAAGTTGAGAAGACCCTGTTGCAAATGTCACTATGTCCCTTTCAACACCTCTCACTATGTGGCGGTGGACATTCAAGATGGAACAGCAGCTGTTATTTCCTAAGCCATTCACTGACATTTGGGATTCTTGGCACCTTGCCTTTTGCCATGATAGGATGTGAGATAAAGAATTATGTTTCTATAGCCCAAGGACAGAGTAGAAGAGATGGCTCAGGGCTGCCAGAGATCATCACTGCAGCAATCAGCGAGTAATTCAATATAGTGCAGCAAGGTACAAAGTCCATATCCTAAAAAAGTTACAGGAAAGAGCAGCTTAGCACCATGATCCCTGCTATTTCATGTTGTTAAATGATACGAGTGCCCAGGATTCCCACACAGCTGGGTCTGTTTACAGTGATTTCCAAATGAGCAAATCTGGGATCACATGGCATATGGGCCTTCTTCATCTTTATGAGAAGGACTCTTTCTTTTACGATTTTTGTCACCAGGGTGAGAGAGATGAGTCAGACTTATTTTTGTTTTAGAACCTCTCTGCATGTAGTAAAAGCTCACTAGGAAGAGACATTTGCAGCCCAGATATGAAAACAGTGTGTGCTGTATCTCACAGTCACTGTGCAAAACATTGCTGACATGCAGCTTCTAAAATCTGTTGGAACATAAATGTGGGATGTTTTGTCGACACAGATTATCATTTTGTTCTTAAGTATTATTATCCTAATTAAGGTCTGAAGGCTAAAGTATTTCTTGGGTAAAAGACAAGGTCAACATTTGAGTAATAATTTATAGCAAATCCTGAATTCTTCACTTTTCAACATGTTTTTACCACTAATTCACAATAAACGTTTTATTCCTTGTCCTTAGCAGTAAGCTATTTTAAGATGATGCAAATGCTGCAGAATTTAAAACAGTGCGAAAAAAAGCAACCATATAATAACATGAGAAACGACTGTTAGAGACTTCAGTGCCAAGGAAGAGAGCAATAATTTACCATGGCCTCCTAACTGTGTCACATCTCAGCAGGAGGGGAAGCAGGTGAAAAGTAAGATGGCACACACAAAGCTCCAAAGAGTAAATAAAAGATTCAGAGTAAAAATTAAATATGCTTTTCATACACAAAAAAATTAAACCCAATGATTTACAAATTTGTTGCATTTTTTCCCATTTATATTTTTTTCTACTGGACTGAGATCCCATCTGTCAAATCACAACTCCTCCTCGACTCATCATTTGCCAACGCACACCTCTGTGGCCGTGCCAACTGCCAGGGTGAATGAGGTAGTTAGTTGATCTCACAGAAGGTTTAAATTTCCTTCCAGCAACTAAAAAGCTTTCCTCTCAGCTGTGCTATTTAGAGAAGTGTTTATGTGTCGACCGGGGTTTGGCTGTGCTGTGTCTTGCCTACGTTTGTGTAGTGTAACCCTGCCACCTTTAGATATAGCACTAGTGTGTGTCATGTCATCCAAGCCTGTTGTCATGCCTTGCGCACTATCAAATGTAGTTTGTTTAAAACCCGTTGGATCTGTCAGATGAACCCAAAAGAGCCTACACACTGGCAATGGCTGCATTGAAAGATGAAAGCAAGTGCTTACCTACAACCAAGAAACACAACCCACATTGAACTAATGTAGAGAAAATGACACAGCATCACACAAGATTAAAGCCTAAATGCATTAAAACAATCTTATTAGATTTAGGGTAAAACTATGTCTGATTTGAAATATCTACCTGAAAAGTTAGGCTTCAGACACTAAAAGTGCATCCTCATTCTCATTAACATTTTTTGAAAGAACTAAAAGAGGAGTGATTGGAAAAAAATAGATATTTCAATATAAGAAGTTAAGGAAAGAACCAATTGAGGAAGCGTATGTATTCCTCAGGTTATTAATTGTGAGATATTGATATTCGTTGGTTTTCTCATTGATTTTGTGTGCACACCAATTCAATATGCATTTCCTATGAAAATGCAAGTGTGAAAGATCAATGCTGAATGCTTTTGGTGAAAATGGCAAAAGCGTTTGAAGCCATCTGCTGAAGACTTGCAGAAAGGTAAGAAATAGTCCATGCAGAGTCAAAAACCCAGGTAAGAGCCAAAATTAGCTAAAAAGCTAAAACTGGCTAAAATACTAAAGCTAGTAAATAGGCTACCACTAGCATGCTGGGTTACAGTAATACTGTATATTCCATGCAATGTAAAAAACAAAACAAAAAAGAACATAATGTAAAACATAAAATTTGAAAAGGACAGAAACGTTAACCTATTCCTTCTGATAAAAACGGTGGGTGAATGAAATCCATACCTTTTATGGTTCCTGAGATATCAACATTTGCTTGGAGGTATCGTTTAGCACGGTGACTACAAAAACATGCTACATGCAGTACGAAAAAAGCAATGTCAAAAGCTCAAATTATTCCCAGGTGTTAAACAGCATAAAAGCTGTTAAACTGCCCAACTTCAAAATCGTCACTGCCTTGTTTCCTCCATGTCAGCCCTGAAACTGGATGATTCATTGCAATTAAAAGGCAGGACCCTGAAAAGGACATTTTATATTGTAATTCTCAATTCTGCCACAGGATGGAGCGGTTTCCCCCATGGGGAGAAAAATGCATAAAAAGCGGAATATTATAAAAAATATGGAGGTTATGAATACCAAGAGATATAGCCGGCATGAGGAGAGAAAGCTGAATAGTATAAAAGTTGAATGGTGAAAAGTATGCAGGAGAAGAAGCAAGGCAAGCAACCAGAAAAGTGGAACTTAATAGTGTGAATGCCTATAGCATAGCCTATAACACTAAATATCATTAGACATGGCTGATGCTAAACTGTACCAGATGGTAGTGTGGAGTTGGACTAACAGGTACTAAAGCTAAATACTAACAAATATTCTGACTGTAGTTTGACCCCACTCACAGGGAGCTTTACGGGAGGACATGGCAGGAATTATCATCTCACTGCTCATTATATTTGGCACAATGTGATCAAAATGTGTGTTCGGTAACCTTCCGCCCACACACGCACACAAGCTTTCCTTAGACTCGCTTAATCTCTCTCTCATCTCTCTTACTGTATTTATTGCTAGTGCAATCCTTTTAATTTTTGAGCAAAAGTTCAAAGGTCGAGAGTGTCATCATTATCAGTCATTCATCATCTCTGTCTCTCTGCTACACACTCACTTTCACTGAGACACATGCACAATGGATTTGGAGAAAGAGCAGAACCCAAGGACAGCCTGTAACACCCAGGAGCCCTCTGGCTGTGCAGGACAGTGTGAGTGAAAAGGGCAATGTGAAAAGCTTTCCAAGGGAAGTCTCTGTCTTTGCCCCCAGTCTGGCTTCTTTTAGTATGTTGTGTATTTAGGTACAGCTCATGACAAACAATACTTCAGGATACACAGATGGTCTGACCCATGACGTTAAGATTAACAAAACATCTGTTTCTCCAGCAAAGCTCAATCAAGAGACACACAAACTTGGCAAGGCATATGCTTTATATAAGTATTTGGTAGTAATATTGTGACTAAACAAATATTTTATATTTATTCTCTTTCTCAATTAGTAGACCATAACAACATATAAGGTCATTCGGTTTAATGTAGCAGGCATGACTTTAAATCACCACTGTATTAATGTTCTTTATTCTAGTTTGTCACATATCCACATACAACGTTTTCTAAGAGCATGTGACATCACATCATACATGACAGCTTACATGGCTGATTAGATAATGTGCAACAATCTTTGTGGTGTTTTATAGCAACTCGCAGATGCGGCTTAACTGATGTACAATGATTTGTACTTCTATTAATTGAGTTTCTGCTGTTTTTCTTAGTAAACCAATGGCAAATTCCACATAGTACATATAACATCATTGTGCCACATGGCCACTTGGTCTTCTCAGCCCTTAAACATTTACAAAGTATTGTTTAGATGAAACGGAAAGAAACCTCTCAACATTATGGGAAATCTTCATGTTTAATCTTTTCTCCTTTTTTTCTCATGTCTTGAGCCCAGAGGCAGTTCTAGCCAGTTTGTTGCCCTCCACAAGATGGTGCCATGAGCGGTTGCCCATGTCGCCCATAAACTCCCACTGCTTGAGCCTTATTTGCAGGAAGTAGAAAAAAGAAGAGAAATGGAGGTGAGCTTTCAAGGATTTACAAACTGAGAAATAAACTCCTCAGTTTGTAATCTATGGTTTTGTTGGTTTGCTTTTATCTGTTCAGCAATGTACATTCAATTGGTATGTGAAAGGCAGCAGGAAGATATTGTTAAATGTGTGCAGACTTAATCTGTGTGCAGTGACTGATTTGCATTTGCTACAATATGAAAATAGCTTAGAGCTATATCTTTCCAAAGCTGGAACACATTTTAAGAACGTTCCAATGGGTGACAGCAATGTCTGTCTGTACAATGCGTGATACAATAACCTTTAACATGGATAAAGAGTGGTTAAGGACAAGGTTCAACTGCTCTATCCTACCTAAGGCTCTACTAAAAAGTGGGTATAAAATTCTCCATATTCCACAAAACTCCAGAGTATCCACTATGAAGATGTCACAGATTTACTGAGCTCAGCTATGGCAGTTGTCCCCAAGGTTCAGGCACAAGCAAAAATAGAACTGTGGTGATTGACAGGCTCAGAACCAAAGACAGATTTTCACTGAGAGCTTTTTTTTTCTCCAATTTTGAGTCAAAAGTCATTTTGTGGTTTGAACTAGAAATATGCAAGAAACATCTATTATATGAAATTATATTTTCACAGCTATGGATGTCACATAGAATTCTATGAATGTCAAAAAAGCTATAGCGATAGAAATAGTACAACACTGAAAGAGGGCAAAATGGATCCTTGGTTTCATGTTGTTCAGCTTCAGTTATTACAACTAAAAACCAGCGATCAGGACCGAAACCTAGGAGTAGTGATGGACTCTGACCTGAACCTCCAGAGCCACATAAAGACAGTTACAAAGTCGGCCTTCTATCACTTTAAGAACATTTCCAGGATTAAAGGACTAATGTCCTAGCCAGATCTAAAGAAACTCATCCGTGCGTTTATCTTCAGTCGCATTGATAACTGCAACAGCTTCTTCACAGGTCTGTCCAACAAATTAGTGAGAACGCTGCTGCTCACGTTCTCACTAAAACCAGGAAGATAGAGCGCATAACACCAGTTTTAAAGTCCCTACACTGGCTCCCTATAGCTCAAAGAATAGACTTTAAAATACTGTTGTTAATTTACAAATCACTGAACGGCTTAGCACCACAATACATTAAAGATCTGCTGTTGATGTATCAATCTTCCAGACCTCTCAGGTCTTCCGGTTCTGGTCTGCTCTGCATCCCCAGAACCAGAACCAAACGAGGAGAAGCAGCATTCAGCATCTATGCACCACAAATTTGGAACAAATTTCCAGAAAACTGTAAAACAGCTGAAACACTGACTTCCTTTAAATCTTGACTAAAAACCCACTTGTTTAGGATTGTATTTGAAATGTAATCTATTACAAATTTAATGATGGAACTTTACTTAATGTCATGTTTTGATTGTTGATTCTATGTTACATTGTGTTTCTGTGTTTGATATGTTGTAAAGCACTTTGAAATGCCTTGCTGCTGAAATGTACTATACAAATAAAATTTGATTTGATTTTTGTTTATGCAATATTTTGACTCTACAATCTGAACATAGAGGTCAGCTCCACTTTGTCAGATTGGGTATATCTGAGGCCTGGGTGTTTCTTATGTTCTTCACAAACCATAAATCATATTTTGATCACTGTGTTTATAACTCCTTCCCTGATAATGAACCCGTGCTTCAGTCTTTTCACAAATGATTGCCTTTGGATTCAAACTGTACCTTCTTGCAGTTAATCTGTAGATCTTGTGTAAAACTGAAAGCATGGAGGCCAAGTCTAGGCCCAACATATTTCTGTGACACTCCAGAGGGGGCCACAGAAATAGAACTTCAAGATAACAGTTGTGTGTTTACATATTGTTTTATCAGTCAAATCAAATCAGGCTTTATATGGGTAGGGCCAAATTACATAATTTTGAATAATATTAAATACTATTTAACCTTCAGAAGTACAAATCAAATGCATAGAAAGCTCTATTTTAACAGTTCGTTAATAGGTAGTTTTAGCTATACATTCTGCCACATCTGGCCCTTTGGGGACATTTGTGATCTTGATGTGGACCAAAATGAAAATCACTTTGACACCAATGCTGTAGATCATGAACACCTCTCAAATTACATTTCTCAGCACTAATGCTTTGTCAAGCTTCTTGACATGTTGCTCTTCTGTCATGTTGGCAGCTGACATCATCATTAATATGTCCCTGGCAGAAGCTCAGGGGTCAGGAAGTCCAGCTATGAGATGGCTTAAAATGATGACATTAACCCGGTGCTACTTGGCAGTGCAATTTCAGGCAGTGTATGCTCTATGTGGTGCTGCATGATAGGACAAAAATAACTGGCATTCTCCTTCTATCACGTAGAGTTTGGCAGCAGACACTGATCTCACCATATAAATACTGCTCTCTCCACGGGTGGTGTCAAAACCCAAGGTTAACTCTGTTTGTGCTGGCAGCATCATAAAATATGTGCTTCTGTTTCAAATCAGTCCAGGAGAAGATGAAGTTGTACGGGGCACTCCATGTACCGGGCACACACATTGAATGCATAATTTCATCCAAAGGCACAATAACTTTGAGATAGCTATTGACAGAGATAGAAACACAAAGACAATTCTGATTGGTACAAGTTGAAGCGGGTGGAGACAGTTGCCAAGGAGAAGTCCTGAGTAAGAGGTGTGACACGTGTGCGTCACTGTTTTTTTTTCTTTTTAAATATACAACTCTACCCTCGTCTCTTGTGCGTATGTCTGTCCTTCAGTCCTGCCACGTCAGACAACATGTTCCAGCACCCACCACCATCATGACCCCCATCACCAAGGATAAGTGGGTGGGGGCCTCCGCCTGTTTTCCTATTTTGAAGATCACTTTCAAAGTCATGGTTCCACATGTAATGAGGAGGAAAATATTTCTGACTGCTACATCTCCCTCCTGTCCACAGCTCGTCAGCAAGTGCAAGGATGTTCTGTCAGCACATGCCAATCTGAATGTGGAGAAATACACACAAACACATGCAAACACATCAATGCAGAGAGGTGTCAAGTGCTTTGAGTGGTACTGTACCCTTCCTCTGAATCAGCTGTGAAAGTAAAATTGTTGTAGTAATGAATAGACTTAAAGTGACATTTAGAGGAGACAATCTCAATCAGCAGAGAGAGCAGAACATGACTGCACATGCATATAAACTAAACAAAAAAAAATCTTGCTTGCAGAATCAAATGAATAATAAATGTATGGATGCCCTGCATCCTGTGGTACTGTGTTACATAAAGAAGGAGGCAACTAACTGTTACTAAAGGACATCTTGGCATGAAATTTACTATAAAACACACTACAGATCAAATTTGATTTTATTCATCAAATTAAATCTAGAATATATCCCCGCTCTCTCTCACCCCATTTATTTTCAATTTTTGCTTAGTATTTTTTTATATCTTGTCGATCACAGATGAGTTTAGTTATAACAAGGGAGGGGGATCAAATATTTATATATTTCAAGTCACGTGTAACCTTTCAGAATTTCTTTTAACCTTATTTATAAGGAACAGTGTCAAGAGACACCTGAACAACCAATTGAAATGCACAAATCACAAAATACCAAATAAAACATTAGAAATAGGAAGAATCATTCATTGATGCAATTTATTCATCCATCCATCCATGATCTTCCAGAGTCGGGTAGCAGGGGCAGCAGCTTCAGCAGAGAGACCCTGACTTCCCTCTCCCCAGCCTCTTGGGCCAGCTCCTCCAACCCTAACCCCAAGCCGTTCAGGCGAGAAACAAACTCCCTCCAGTGTGTCTTGGGCTTTCCTCTGGGTCTCCTCCTGATGGTACATGCCTGGAATACCTCACCAGTGTTTCCTCTCCATGTGGAGAAAACTTGTCTCTGCGTCCCTCCTGGATGACTGATCTTTTCACCCCATCTATAAGGGAGATCCCAGACACCCTGCGGAGAAAACTCATTTTGGCCGCTTGTATCTGTGATCTCATTCTTACGGTCACTGGCCAAAGCTTGTGACCATAGATGAGTCTAGAAGCAAGGCTTCGGTTTGCAGCTCTCATTTCACTATGATAGATCGGTTCAGCACCCACATCACTGCAGATGCAACAACAATCCCCCTATCGATCTCCCACTCTATTTTTTCCTCATTCACTAACAAGACCCCAAGATACTTAAGCTCCTCCAATTGATGCAGGGCCTTTTCCTGACCCTCAGTTGAAATCTTCTGAGATGATTTCACACTCTTAAAATGGAGCTCATGAAAATTAAACCTACATGGTACTTCCTAACTTCACACTGCTTTCAGTAAATGCTATAATTAATTTAGTCATATAACAGATGGACTCAGTAATTGTTAACCCTGTAAGCTGCATATCAAATAATAATCTTTTCAATAATTTATAATGGCCGCTCCAGCACAGACATAAACTGATGTTTCCACAAGCCTAAGTTTTCCAGGTTGAGTGTTATGTTTGTAAAGTTTTGTGTCCGGCGTTTTATATGGAACATGCTTTTGCAACTTTTACATTGTGCTCACCCCAACCCACATCTGTGATCCCCAGCCCCACTACTTCCTTGGTCATCAGTTTAGATTATGTACATTAGTTTTTGTTATATACTTTGTTTCTTGCTGTTGCTGCACAATTTTTGTTTGCTTTATTAAAGCAAACAAAAATTGCTTGCTTTGAAATTGAAAGTGAGTTTTCATGATGGGCTCAGCTTCAGTGGGGTCTAGTTGTTTATTGATGTTTACTTGTGTCACAGGGGCAAGGGAAACAACTGCCAGACTGTGATTAATTGTTTTCAAACTTTTTCCTGCAAGTAGGAAGAAGTATTCATTTATTTGACTAAAACCAATAATCACTTGCATTTTTGACTTTCATTAAACAAAGAATATTTAATTGGCAATTACAGCATTTAATTAAAGTTCCCTGTCAAGTGTTAACTGAGATCTGCTTTTCGCTGTCAGTTACTGTGACAACTGTCTGTCCTTCTTTGCTCAGGGTCCTCAGTTTATTCAATGACACTCACCGCCCCATGGAAACCAAACTAAAAGACAGGTTGTATCAATATGCTTATATTCTCCAAAAAAAAACTAAAAGTTCACTTAAGATTTATATTAGCAGCTTTTAAAATAAGAACTGCTAAATTAAATCACAGAATAGCTACTGTATTTATTGTTAGTGAAACCATATGGAATGTGCTGTATAGTAGTAACCCATTCTTCCCTATCTTAATAGTGGTAATAAATTGTATCACATTATGTAGTGCTGCTGTTATTAAACTTAAACAGCTGCAGGTTTTGCTCCAAAAATACTTTACAGAAGACAGTTGATCACAAACATAACTGGGCACTTCACACTATTGTGGCAAATTCTTATGATATAATTTCTATGTGGCAAATCCTACTTTAAAATGAACAAAGCAATGAAAAGATTACAAGCTACTTACAAGTCTGTATTGTATAAATCTATCATCATGTGAAATATGGTTGGCATACCCTATTATCACTATTTCATTAATTTCAATAAATATGTTCACACTGACAGAAATAGGAAGTTCAGTCAGTGATGCTATCCACCTTTATTTGTGTATATATTCAGAATTACTATTCCAATTGATTGAAGAATAATCAAAATGGCAACAAGTCAATGTTCAGCTCCAAACTATTAGCAGGGGGCCCACTGTTTAGAAAATTACATGGGCGGAAAAGGTTACAACTTGCCACACTGAGTGACTGAAAGAGAGATGGTTCACCACTTCGTGAAATAATAACATTAAATTGGAGTTCAAGAGTTCTTTGGACTGTAATATGTGAAAAATGGTGGCTCAAGCATCATGATATTGGGATGTTTACTGATGTACCATCCACTCATCCATGATTTCTTGAATAAATCATGGATGAGTTTGAACACATCAATATTCTTGGAGAGGTCTTGTTCTCCTGTGCTGACGAAATGACCTTGGGTATTTCAGCAAGACAACAACCCCAAACATACCAGAGAGCAAATACCATCTTGGTTTTAAACCAAGATAATTAATGTTTTGGAGTGGCACACCAAAACATTACCGATCTTAATTCAACAGAAAAGCTTGTGGACTGACATCAAATAGACTGTTTTTGAAGAATATAAGAAATGCAAAGTAATTATGGAATGTACTCCAATCCTCCTGGGCTGGAATCCGTGGTTAACAGGTGCCAGAAGATTCTCTATTCCATGTATACAGATGCAAAATTCTGAAGTATTTTTCTATTTAAATGGTAAATGTTTGAATTTGTAAAGAAAAAATTACAGTCATTTTCCTTTTTCCTCAATGTCTGTAGTGGTAACAAATTGGATACATTTTCTTCATGTCTCGATTTGAATAGAAGTCAGATTGCCCAGTCCAAAAAATGTAATAGAAACAAGTACAAAGATTTCTAGCATTTCTCACTTTTTTTAAAGGGTCAGCCATTATTTAAAAAAAAGAGTAATTCATAGACAAACTGGTTTATGTGGAAAAAAACACCAGCAATTCTTCCAATATTTATCCTTGAATGGTTCCATGCCCAGAACAAATATTTGAAAGGTATATTTACAAGTTAGACATTTCAGTGTAATTGTCGTTATTGCACTAATGAGCTATTTGACTGAATATTTCAGGTCACACTTCACAACAGCCATAGCAAACAAAGTGAGATGGGATACAACAAGAGCATCATTACTAGACAAGTCATACATACAGGAGCTGAATTGCTGCACCTTAACCAGAAATAAAATGCCTAACCTCTCCTGTTCTCTCCTCTAAAACTTTCAATTATTTGAACTTCAATGAAGAAAAAGGATAAATGTCCCTATCAGTTTTACTCCAATCTAATGGATGTTATAGAGGGAGTCACAGCAAGGAGTTTTGCCATCACTTATATCTACCTTCCTTATCATTTAACACCTTCTTATTTGGCAAATGCCAGTGTGTTATAGACAAACCTAACTCCACAGTACATGTATGCATTCTATAGACTTTGTGCCAGCATTACTCAGTAAGGGGCATTAAGACATCTGAGCATGAGATAAATTGAATGGCTGGTGCAGAAGCACTAGGAAAGTGAGTTAAGAGCAGACAGATACCATGAAACATCTCCCATAGCCTGTTAGTCAAAGCAGCTCTACATATCATCCTCCTCTTCTCTCTTCGCCCCTTTAGCTCAACTGTCATTGTACCCCAAAAAGTGTGATGGATTGACTTCACTTGCTGTTTATCTCAACCCAACAAAAGTCCCAGTTTTGAAAAAAAGCAATTTTAGAAAGTACCAATGTACCATTTTGTCATGTAGTGCCTGGTATTTTGACTTTAGTAAGTCACATTTATGGATCAGTTTGAGTTATATCAGTTTGATTGCATATATTAAAATAAAGATATGTGTTATTTGAAATTCAGCATTCTAAAAAAAACTTGCATACTTAGTTAACTCATTATTTTCAAAATATTAAGCACATTATTAAACTTTACAAATGGTAGAAAATGTTACACTCCTCCTAGAGGAAAATTAATCACAAAGGTATAACAAGAAAATAGAAATAGTTAAGTTGATGCGACCATTATATGAACTATTTGCTCAAAAAATAATCATTAATGCATTTTTTGTTACTTTTATTATAAAAAAACTTATTTTTTAATGTTCACATTTCAACTCTCTTTCACATTTATCCCTCTACGTCTCACACTATTACTGTGCCAGTGCAAATTTAAATACACATAGTATCCAACGCCTCCGAGGCTCCACTAAATAATACGCTGCACATCATCACATGATGTTATTCATCTGTAGTCATGAACAGATGGCATGGTGTGAGTGCCATGTTAATAATGTCCTCCAATCAGTCATTTGGGGAACTGTAGTTAGAACTGCTCGTATAATGACACATGGGAGGAGATTAAAGGTGAGCTATGACCTTCCTGGGATTACACCCAGGCTTAGTAATCTGTTGAGACTGGAAGACACACTCTGCTGCATCTTAAAATATTCTGTCACTGTCTCCACCTGACCAGAGATCAACGGAAAAAATATTACCACACAGCAGCTGACGTTTATTACCTTGCCTTGACTGATGTCCTATTTGCCTCTTATTTCTCCTTGAGGCCCGATTTGACTCCCATTTCTTCTGTTGACAAATTTCATCAGCTCGGGCAAAACAACAGTGGATAAACTAAATTTCTTTGTATTAAAAATCTCTCTCTCTTTCTTTCTCTACTCGCGCTCACAAAAGAGGAAAATTGCAAGATGTCTAGACAGGCTGAGACCTTGCGGGGATAAGGGGGGATGGTTGAGGGAGCTGTCCTCCAGAATCTTACTGATTGGCAAATTGTCAAACACTGCCACCCTGTGGCAAACTGGACACATAACGAGGGTTTCTTGTGACGTGCAGCTCTCAGACTTGATAAACTGCTTTGAGGAAAAAGATAGGTTATCCAGTGACAAATACGTTTGTTTTACAGGGAAACCTGTAATGTGTGTATCATGTGCAAGTAAATTATTCTGCCTTTTAAGGTTGAACAGTTTCCGTTACTCATGATGTTTTTTTAATGTGTAGACAACATGAAAGACAATAATCTAAAATCAGCCTGATCTTCTTTTCAACATTGTGAAATCAGTAAGATTGTAAAGGCCTGGGGGTTGTGAGCATAAATATTTAAGAAGTTGCAGGCAACTGGCAGACCTAGATGTGAAATAAAAACAGAATAAAGAATACTTTAATAACTGTCAGGTCAATACTTATAACAGAATCATGAGAGTGATATTTCCTGATGTACATTTTCAAGATATCAACCAATTTATATTAATCCTTCGTGGTGATCCCAAAATTAAACCATGACAGAGATGTTGTCTCTCCTCTGGTTTTGATGTGGATTTAAAACAAATTATAAGATGATTTTTTAAGGAGTCAGGAGAGCAGAAAGACCATGAATAATTTCTGGCCCAAAAAAACCCCAGATCTAATAGCAAATTTAAAAAAAAAACACTGCAGATATTATTTCAATATTTGAATTATTTAACACACAAAATAGACTGCATTTAAAATCAGCAGGAAATCAAAGTTGATAGATCCCGAACATTGGAATTGTTAAATTTGATCATATTTTAGGTAGTATCTCCCGTAAATGCTACATTCACTGAAAAATGTCTGTAAGTAAGAGATTACATGTTGTTTTCAGAATTTAACTCAAAATGGAAAGTTTGATTTTATTATTTCATTCTCAGCTCCCAGTCATAGGTTTTGACAGATTTGTAACATGAATCAATATTTGAACTTTTCATCAAAGGCTCTGTGGTCTTCTGCCCATTTCAGCTCGCCAGCTAAAATGTTTTCTCTAAAAAAATCTCCTTTCTCAAACCTGAAAAATAATAAGTCTGACGTTTGGAGCACTTGCTCTTTATTTAAATGCCATCCTTGGCTGCATTGGATCATCTATTATTTGAGTGGGTGTGGGGGGATCTGTGAAGTTTTTTTATTTTATTTTATTTAGTTTTGAAGGGAGGGGTTGATTTTGACGACGCTGCATTTTATTGATACTGTGAGTTGACTTTGACGGAGGAAACATCACGAGCCTGGACGTAAAAATCTTCATGCTGACAGACAAGCACACAAACATCCGCACACCAGACATAACTTACTTTTTGGTTTCAGCACAAACCGGCGCGGTTCGCTGTGGGTGTCCCTGTCTCAGTTGTCATGTTCATGCCAGCTTGTAGCTTCCACCGTCAAACATTTTCCCGGTCCAGATGTTCAAGCCAAGCTGTTTCCGGATTGAAGCGCACCGGGAGGGAGTCACATGATTACGTGATAATGGCGTCATCAGGACGTTGTTTTTTCATTAAACTGAGTAGCTTATTTTGATTACAGGTTTCTTTTTTTTTTCAGTGTTACGATTATTTTTATTTATTTGTATACTTTGATAAGAGTTTACTTGAGTTAGAAGTTATTGTATTGTATTTTTTTGTAGTTTTTTAAATCTCTGTTTTAACCTGCCTGGATGTCCATCAACAACTTTTTTTTTTCAACTGAAGGTGAGCACAATAAACACCATCTAAAGTGAACTACGGTATTGGCCTATCATTTTTGTCCAAGTCATAACAGAGCCCCCCCAACACACACACACACACACACACACACACACACACACACACACACACACACACACAGTAGCTTAAGGAAATCGTGTAGTTTTAACAATAATATTTATAACACATTGGACGTTGACATAGTGTGATTTTTTGTTCTTGCCACTGGAGGGCAATGCAGCACTATTCTTAGAGTCACTTTGAACATTTCACAGGAGAACTACTTTCAGAATCTATAATTCATATAGTCTCAAAAGACAGAAAATCTAAAAGATAAATAAATAATAATAATAAATTAGTAAAATGTCAAAAAAATATGCAGAAGAAGACAATTTATTTCAAAGTCACATACATCTCAGATTGGAATTCATTTTAAACAAAGACCCATCTCTAAATCATACCTTGTATGCTGTCAGCTCTGCTACTAGCATACCTGCATCTGAACCTAGAGAAAAACTCCTCTGAGCAATTTTGCAAGAGGGACAGACACCGTCTTTAGTTCTACCCGAAATGATGTGGCATCTGCAAGTTGGGTAACGGAGGTGGAAGAGCATTACAATGAGAGGGAGTTGAGAGTCTAAAAGAGAGTCACAGACAGTTCACATGTCTCTCTGTTGTAGGGAAAATGCAAAATCTGTGATTTGACATCTGTGCTCTGTAGCCCAGTAACATGGCATTGTATATCTGCATGTTTATTTTTGCTCCTGATTTTGAAAAGTCATGTTTTTACTCTTGAGCATTCATTAACAATTATATTTTTTTATCAGCCCCATGGGACTATCAATATTCATTAGTTACAGTACAAATAAATGAGATGTAATTTCCTAGGACGCACTAAAATTGGAAACTGTGTAACTTTTTAAAATTATAGCTGTCAATGACAGCATTTAGCCTAATTTTTGCTTCATTTTTATTGTCATGCCACGGGATCATGCCATAAATGAGGCCTTTATTTAAAGTGCCTACAAGGACTGCATTAGCCTTTCAGTAATATTTACTGACCCTGCTGGGCCATGTCAAGAAACTGCAGGATAAAGGTTGAGCTGGGTGTAATTTTCTGCAGCCCAGGCACAGTTGTTGACATTTGCTTTAATTCATCGGTTCAGGCAAAGGGTATTTTAGCAGTATGTATTACATTAGCCACTATCTCCAAACTCTCATAGTTAAATTCATGGGGTCCTGCTTCTTTCCAATTAAGGGGAGTTGTGCTGTAAACAGATCCATGCTCCCTGCGCTCAGAGGAAGGACTATGTCTTATTTCATTCTGATTCCACTTTCCATCATGTGTTTAGAACGGGAGATGATGTAAATTATTTGTGACAGTTCTGACCCATTTGGAAATCTTTCCACACAACATGAGTTTCTGAACTCTTCCTTTCTTGCCCGTGTTGGTCCTAATGTTCTTGGTGGCCACAAAGAATTTTCATCTCAGCATCATTATAGAAAATTTTCATTAACCTGCTGCCTTTAAAATTATCTAGCTAGCAAGTACTTTTGATCGAATATATTTATTTTGGCATGGAGTTTCTTTCTGTTTTAGATATATTCATAGCTTTTAAATATACAGTATATGCATATCCTTATAATTTTTTCTTTAATTATAAATCATATGGTACTTTTATAGATTATGTTTTATTTTTATTTCCATGCTGTCTTAAAAAAGCAAACCAGATATTATCCTGAAATATCACTGATTAGGCAAAAAATATTTTTTCCCCCAAAAACAGCTTTTTATTTGTACAATTCTATAAATCATAAACATATTCAACAGCTATTGCTGTTACAACATAAGTAATAAAACACAAAAATTAAATAAAGCCTAACAACTATTCTTGTATTAAAACATTTATTTTATATTATTATTAGTAGTTGTTATAATTATTACAATAAACTGCAGTGTAAATCAGATTTGAGTTCAGATGTGATTTTTTGCACAAATAATTTGTCATTAAATGTTTGTCATTTAATCTTCTTTCTGCAGTCCTCTTGGTTGCATTTAGAAGTTTTGTAATTTCAAGAAAACAAACAAAAAAAGCATCTGGGAATGTTTAAACAAAGTAAATGCTATTTTTAGAAACCTTATCATAGACACACACCCATAAATTCAGTTTACAAAAACCGATACAATCCTGGTACCATTTCTGCTTCACCGAATGTACATTCATGCATGACTTGTTTTCTACCAATATTTGTTTTTCGTCTAAAAACTAGTAGAAAATATAAACATATTTGCTTTCTTAAGTCAACAAAAATGCACATCAAAATATAAAAAAAATCTAAATCAAACATCAAGACCGCCCTCCATAAAACTGCACATGAGAAACGGAAATTTACTCGTGGCTAAAATTAACTGACGGATTGGTCCATGGATAAGTTACCACAAAGGCTACCAGTGAACTTTCTTTGATCTGCAAAATGATCACATATGTTTTCCACTGTTTTGGTGATGACAGATGTGGCCAACAGAATTTTGTCCATGCTCTTGTCAAATTCCTATGATATTGCAAAGATGCTGCGAATGCTTTTTTTATTCCTTTGCTTTTAATTTGGTTTTGGAGGTAACAGAACGTGGCTTCTGGCAGTGCTGGCATTGGCAGATATCCTTTAACTTCACCCAAGAACTGTTTCTAGTAGGAAATGACACAGGCACTTTTAAAAAGGTAAGAAAGCAATGTAAAAAAGGCATTAATTTTTATATAACATTTTAATGAAAAGTGCAATGTTTTAAATTATTTCTGCACTCAATAAATGAATAGAAGTATGAATTATGATAAATGTTGGATTAAACAATGAAGTGGTGATGTTTATATAAAAATAATATAAAAAAGGTGTTTAGCAAACCTGTCTTTATTCGACAACATACCTCTAGCAGGAAAAATATTGGAATCATCAAATTATATTTGTTCAGATTATCTCTGATGTCAAATGTTTTACGTCTGCTGTGATAAATTTGTGTTTTAAAATTTAGATTTTCAACTCGGATTTTTCTTTCTTTTGGAAACATTATTTATGAATGTTTTAACAGATATCACCTTAGAATGTGTCATATTTTATTCTTAAAAACTATGGTTATACAATGATAACGATGCTTACAGAAAAGAGATATTTCATTGAATTATTCTACATTTACAACCAAATGTGGGAGAGATTCTCCAGCTACCGACTGAAGTTGGAATCTATGCTAAAATTGGATGTAAATTGTATTTTGAGATGTAGGTAGAATAATTGTACTCCTAATTTGTGTTCCTTATTGACCCTTGAAAAAGAGATGTTGATCTCAAGGCATTTCTTAGTTAAAAGTGTTCTTAGTTAAGTGAAAGTTAACTAAATAAATTATGCCCTTTGTATGAGGGGCCGTTTAGGACAAAATTTACGTTTTGTCTCTCACACACTACCAAAAAGTCTCGCATACTCCAAAAAACGTAGCCACGCACACTCCAAAAAATTACGTTTTGTCTCTCACACACTACCAAAAAGTCTCGCATACTCCAAAAAAGTAGCCACGCACACTCCAAAAAATTACGTTTTGTCTCTCACACACTACCAAAAAGTCTCGCATACTCCAAAAAAGTAGCCACGCACACTCCAAAAAATTACGTTTTGTCCCTCACACACTACCAAAAACTCACGCATACTCAAAAAAATTACATTTTGTCTCTCACACACTACCAAAAACTCACGGATACTCAAAAAAATAGCCACGCACACTCAAAAATTACTCACGCACATTCAAAAAATACTCAAATTGCGTATACACACACTACTAAAATGTCACACACACACACACAAACGTTAACTTTCTCGCTCACATACACTACTATCAGCTCGCTCACATACACTGTACTAACAGCTCGCACATTCACAAACGTTAACTTTCTCGCTCACATACACTACTACCAGCTCGCTCACATACACTACTACCAGCTCGCTCACATACACTACTACCAGCTCGCGCACATACACACAAACGTTAACTTTCTCGCTCACATACACTGCTAACAGCTCGCACACACACAGACGTTTATCTCTCACATACACAAGACTAAAGTTGAACACACACACAGTACTAAGACTCGTTTTATGTATGTGTGAGAGCGAGACTTTTTATGAATGTGTGAGAGCGAAACTCTTTTTGAATGTGTGAGAGTTGTCACGGAAGAGGCGGGGCATAATTTTTGGATCAAACTGCGCATGCGTAGATCCTAAACTATAAGTTTCGATTGTTGACTCACTGTATGTTCTATTACTTAGTATATTTGTGCTTTTAAATATATATAGAACGTTTAACTTTCTTGTAGATTAAATGTGCTATAGAAATAAATGAATCTGATTGATTGATTAAAAAGAGCAAAATTGCTGTAGTACAATCTGTCCACTGGGTGCCAGTATTACAGGAATTATTAACCGGCGCCAACTAGTGCCGAAGAAGAAAGAGTTTGCTATACCGAACATGGCTAACTCTAATTCGAAACGAGAGAGAATTGGTCAGGCAGCTGCCATTTTAAACACCATTCTATCTTCTCCGGAGGCAACCAGCACTTTGACAGGCGCATTAAACGATTCAACGACTGCCCGCAGTGCTACAGTAGATTCAGAACTCTCATCTCTGTTCCGTTCCGGAGCGGTGTTTAAAATGGCAGCTGCCTGCCATGTTCGGTATAGCAAACTCTTTCTTCTTCGGCACTAGTTGGCGCCGGTTAATAATTCCTGTAATACTGGCACCCAGTGGACAGATTGTACTACAGCAATTTTGCTCTTTTTAATCAATCAATCAGATTCATTTATTTCTATAGCACATTTAATCTACAAGAAAGTTAAACGTTCTATATATATTTAAAAGCACAAATATACTAAGTAATAGAACATACAGTGAGTCAACAATCGAAACTTATAGTTTAGGATCTACGCATGCGCAGTTTGATCCAAAAATTATGCCCCGCCTCTTCCGTGACAACTCTCACACATTCAAAAAGAGTTTCGCTCTCACACATTCATAAAAAGTCTCGCTCTCACACATACATAAAACGAGTCTTAGTACTGTGTGTGTTCAACTTTAGTCTTGTGTATGTGAGAGATAAACGTCTGTGTGTGTGCGAGCTGTTAGCAGTGTATGTGAGCGAGAAAGTTAACGTTTGTGTGTATGTGCGCGAGCTGGTAGTAGTGTATGTGAGCGAGAAAATTAACGTTTGTGTGTATGTGCGCGAGCTGGTAGTAGTGTATGTGAGCGAGCTGGTAGTAGTGTATGTGAGCGAGAAAGTTAACGTTTGTGAATGTGCGAGCTGTTAGTACAGTGTATGTGAGCGAGCTGATAGTAGTGTATGTGAGCGAGCTGATAGTAGTGTATGTGAGCGAGAAAGTTAACGTTTGTGTGTGTGTGTGTGTGACATTTTAGTAGTGTGTGTATACGCAATTTGAGTATTTTTTGAATGTGCGTGAGTAATTTTTGAGTGTGCGTGGCTATTTTTTTGAGTATGCGTGAGTTTTTGGTAGTGTGTGAGAGACAAAATGTAATTTTTTTGAGTATGCGAGAGTTTTTGGTAGTGTGTGAGGGACAAAACGTAATTTTTTGGAGTGTGCGTGGCTATTTTTTTGAGTATGCGTGAGTTTTTGGTAGTGTGTGAGAGACAAAATGTAATTTTTTTGAGTATGCGAGAGTTTTTGGTAGTGTGTGAGGGACAAAACGTAATTTTTTGGAGTGTGCGTGGCTATTTTTTTGAGTATGCGTGAGTTTTTGGTAGTGTGTGAGAGACAAAATGTAATTTTTTTGAGTATGCGAGAGTTTTTGGTAGTGTGTGAGAGACAAAACGTAATTTTTTGGAGTGTGCGTGGCTACTTTTTTGGAGTATGCGAGACTTTTTGGTAGTGTGTGAGATACAAAACGTAATTTTTTGGAGTGTGCGTGGCTACTTTTTTGGAGTATGCGAGACTTTTTGGTAGTGTGTGAGAGACAAAACGTAAATTTTGTCCTAAACGGCCCCTCATACCTTTGTCTTATTAAGTTATAAAGGCTAATGAGTTGCTCACATAGACATTAATAAATTTTCTATAATTTTCCATCCTCTTTAGATTCTACTTATCATGTGATATAAATTTGACTGAAAGCATCTTTATATTTCTGCCAACAATCCAAACTTACATTTCAATTATAGATTTATGCCTGATTTTATTATTTCTGTTACCTAAATAACAAATACAACATCAGTTGCAGATCACTGTAAACATGCCTTATCCCCGTTTTTCTCCCCAGTCTTACATTTTTACCCTCTGAGCTCTGACTTTTGAGTCTCTATCGGTTTTCTCTGATTCTTTGATATACTGAGCTCTTAGGGATTCAGGTGTCTGGGTTGGCTGCTTATGGGTGGTCAAAAGGTAACAGCTCTGAGGGCTCAGAGTACCATTGGGGTCCCCCTCCCCACTGAACTCTTGAACCTTCTTCTCTCCTGCCCATGGGGTAAACCTCTTAACGCACGCGCCATTCTCCGCCAGGTCAGGCCAAGGTCTGTAGCCTTTCACGCGTTGGCTGCTAATGAGGTTTCAAAATCTCCAAGCAGGGTGAAGGCAGTCTGACCCACACTTGAGAAACTGAGGCTGTGAGAGACGGCAGTACCCTTAGTTTAAATTGCTTTTGACATAAAACCATCAAGCAATCTGCAGTAGTTTGGCTCTGAGGGAAACACCAAGAGAAGTAATAGTAACTCAAATGTTTAATTTGACCTCAAAAATGATCTCTGGATTTGCAGCTGTCTTTGGGTAAGTTCTTTCTGATGACTATCCAATGTGACATTTGTGGACATGAAAGCAGTCACAAACTTGTTAGCCATGTTCTTATGGTTGTGTATTAAAGGGACGCGTATTAAAGTTTAAACTCCAGGAATTTGGATTATTTCTCAAGGATTTTTCTTTTGTAAATCTTCGTGTGAGCTCAATGAAATGTGAAAAATATTGAATTAAATTGTTCTGTTATTCAGTGTAAGAAAACATATTGCTATGATATTAAATTCTCTTAAATCAATTTTCTTTTTGGTCTTTAAGCTTACCCTGAAATAAATAATGATGAAA